>NC_056735.1:1650484258-1650721758 GCF_019279795.1 Protopterus annectens | reverse complement strand
TTTGAGGAAGCAGTATTCACACTGTGAAAGTGCTTATGCTTGTATAAATAATAAACTAAATCTGGCTTTGGCTTCATTTTGCACTGCTGTTTTTTGGATTTTTGGCTATATTAAAGGAAGCCCTTCGCTCATTTAGTTGGTCAGTCTTTGGTGTCAGAGTACTGTCCTTGGAAATGACCCAGAGTCATTGCCTTACTGACTTCTAGGCTTGATGCAAATCTCAGTGTTCCTGGCACCATTAGGACACCTGGTGATTAAGGTGTTATAACGAATGTTGAAATTGCAGTGACTTTAGCGCCACCATGAGCTCTAGGACTTTCTTTTCGCAACTCTTCCCCTTTTCTATCGACTCTGAAGTTCTGGACTTTCCCATCCAAAATGTTGATGGGTCTTTATTTTCTGCAACTGAACCAATAACAGATCTTTATGATTGACACTTTGCTTCTGGGTTAGGGAGCCTAGTTAGACACTCACAGTCTGCAAACGAGTTTGGTCTCTGAATGTGTGAACAAGGAGAGGTTCCACTTCAGTTTGAGTGTGGTACTGCTGGCCATAAAGGCTTTGGAAAAATAGCTGCTGCCCGAGCCCCTCCTAATTCGTTTAGACAACCACTTTTTCATGCTGCATCTCAACAAGCTGGAGGACACACGGTCATAACCTATGGACAGGAAAGTGATTCTTTTCTAGCGCACGGCCAGAGAAATAGTCATCCATCTCAGCGATTCACATTCATATAAAGCAAATGAGTTGGCAGATGCTGTGAATCAAACTTTCCAACCTTGTTATGAGCTCAAGATTGAGGTTTGGCATGGTGGGGATCTGATGACAGTTGGACATTGCTGAGATATACCTTTTGTTGTGGGTGTGTGTGAAGTTTTGACCATATGCCTGCTGCCCTTCAAACCTCCTCTTGATCAGGCATTAATCTGCCCAAAGTGGGCCATCATCCAGGCAGCCATGAGGGTACTTTGTGCTCTCATTGGCATCACCAGACCCAATGCTGGTGGTGTGTCACAGCAAAGGTTATCTATTCCACAACCTGTCTGCACATGCATGATCCTCCTCAAGAGTCTACATGAGCTGTCATCTCTGGTTTGGATGGCTGTTCTCATATTTTTCTGGTATCAGCTGTCTGCATCACTACTGAACTGTTCTCTCCAGCTGAGGACTTATCAGAGCAGTGGCTTGAGCCTGGTTTGAATCCCCCTCCTAGTATGGGTATGCTCTTCATTTCTGTCTCTCCCGTCAAACACCCAAGGTTGCTAGCTGAACTCTGGTCATTGGGGACCGTAAGTCATAGCGTTATCCCTCTGTGCCACTGGAGTAGGCTGAGGTTCTACTTTTTTGCCAGTCAGGAAGGTGCAGTTCTCTTGTTTGTTCCTCAGAGCCAAGGTATAGGTACTGCAGATGCATTCATCAAAAATTTCAAGGAAGTTCAGATTCATTGCCATCACTTCATGATGACTGAAGAGAGTATAGTTACAAGCCCTTAGGGTTCTAACAGTACAGGAATCCTTTGTTGTTCTAGCGAAGGGTAAGAACCCCCCCCACACACACACACAGTTGAGGGGAAGACAGTCCCACCACAGGGCCTGACTCCTCATGTACATTTCATTTTGATGGCATTCTGATGGACTTCTTTGGAAAGGAGCATTTGAAGTGATTTGAGACTGTTGGATACCCATCTGCTTGATAGGCCTGTGCTTCCATGTGGAAGTGTTTCTCTGCATGTTAAAGGACTACCCTGTACTTCCCTGGTTGGTTACTGTACAAGTAATTCTGACCTACACTGGTACCTTTATTATTTGATTCTTAATTATTCTATAGTCAACGTGTGTGTGTTAATTATTTCTGAATATCTTGAGCTTGTGGAGGACAGAACTTTGGCCAAACACTGGATATTCAGGCAGTTCCATAGTTTGTAATTTCTATCCTATTAAGAAACCTGTCTCTCCAGTGGAATCTGAACTTAATAGGCAACAAGAATGCCCATCTGCTGTTTGAATTTGATTGTTCTGTGTCATTGAAGTCTCTTTCCTGGATGTCTGTTCGTACCGGATGTCATCTGGTCCTCAAGTATAGGAAGCATATAGGTTTTTCACATGTGTGTACTTCCTCCCAAATATGATTTTTGGAGATTATTTTGAAACACACTGCTTGGCTCCTAGTTTTCTTTGCAGCAGCAGAAAACAGGAGGGGAAATTGTACATAACACTCTGATTGTATGCCGACAGCTCAGGTGCTGCCTGAGATGGTGCATAAGTTTAAGTAAATGAGCCAGCCATGTTTATCTTGTTTTCTGCAAGGATGGAAGATCTTAGTTACCAAGCAGATAACATCCAAGTGTTTTTACAGTTGCATTTTTGCCATCAGTTGGCAAACTGCCTATTGAAATGTTTTGCAGTCTAAAATCACTCTGGCAGATAAGTGTCTGCCTCTGTAATGTTTGAAGAGTGCCTCTGCTGCATAATTTGTGCTGTAGCCACTTGTTACTCTATTCACTGTTTCACCAAATATCTTTCTCTTAAAGGGGGGGGGGGGTCTGTGTTTCTGAAAATTCAGCCACCTGATCTTTGACCTGGAGACAGTACTCTAGGTCCTTCATTTTGTTACTGTATCAGTTAATCTGGTAGAGGTCCTTCATTAATCGATTGGGAATACCCTTCTGCCATCCCCCTACAGATGAGTGGTCTTTTTGTCAGCAGCTTCTGGCAAATTTAAATTCATATGTTCATTATACAGGAGGAGAGTGTATATTTAATGGATAAGAATATAAAGTTAGAAACCAACGCATTCTCCAACTGTGACACTGTGGGGGTCATATGTATCACCATTTGTAAACCCTGTGGAACCTTCTACATAGGGAAGACCACTAGGAAGTTTAAGAAGCGAATTATACGAACATCTCTATGACATTAGTAAGCAAGATACTAATAATGCACTATATAGACACACTATAATTTGTAATGATGCAGTTTCTGTCCTTTCTGTCATGGAGAAAGTAGAACAGTACCCACGAGGTTGTCCCTGGGAGAACAACCATAGAGTACAGGGAACTATTTTGTCAGCTGAGTTTGGAGGCTAATAGCGAACCAGGCTTGAACAATTACATTTCTTTAGCCCCTGTCCTCAAACTTAGATTTGCCAAACTTTAATGTATTATTTCAGCATTACTTCCTGACTAGTAGATGGCAGTGTTTCATTAGTTTATTATAGTTGTATTCTTTAAACATTTTAATTTTGGTGTAATATATCTAATTTATCTATTTTATATTATTATATTTGTTGGCCTGCATTTTATATATTAATTATGTGATTTATTGCTTTATAAGTTTTAAATTGTTATTGAAATAAGTGATCACTTATTTTAAGAAAGTTTTTACAGATTTATTTTGAATGCAATATATTTAACTATATTAAATGTTTTAATTGATTATTTTGTTAATGGGGAAGGAGTATTATTTAAGGAGATAATTAGGTTGTGTAATTATTCATTCTGATGAAGTCTAAGGACGAAAATGCAAGTTACTGCTTTTTGGCATTAAATAAACTGTTTTGGTTCACTGAACTGAAGAGGCGCTTTATTTGCTGGTTCTGCAAGTGGTTTGGTTGTTGTTGATGCCCATTTTAGGACCCATCAAAGTATAGGGATCCATAGTAGATCAACTGATGTGTTAAGAGTGTAACTGTTAATGTTGGCTCCTGCATTCCATTCAGAGTCCGCTGGTTGAGGAGCTCTGAAACTCTTTGGAAAATCTTTCTTGGTGGCCATCACCTCTACTTGCTGGATCTCTGAGCTTTAGACCATCTTGTAGTGAAGCATGTTTGGTCTTTTATGCCTCCTAAGCCAGGGATTGTGGGTTCGGGTCCCAACTGGGGGTCACATAATCTTGATACAAATAGAGCTTTTTTGGGTTGGGTTTTAGCATAACAGTTAAGGGATTTACAAACACAAGGTGCAGGGTTTGATTTTCAAATGGGATAATTGGCTTTGCTTGAAATGGCCTGGAAGAGCAGTTAGCCTAGTACTAGCCCATTAAACCTATGGGATGAACACATTTCCTGCTGGAACTGATGTACAGTAAACTCTCAATTAACTGGAACTCAAGCAACCGGCAAAAAAATTGAAATGCAGTACAATTTCCATGTATTTCACTTTGCCCCCAGAAACATACTTTACAGTTGTAGAGCTTTAAAAAGGATGACAGGAATAAATTCCCTCTCCCCAACCTGAAAACAAGTCAAACCAGTTAGTATAGGGTACAGTATTAGTCAGACCTATTTTTAATAGTAAATGTCAAGTAACCGGAAATTACAGATCTGAAGTAGTTACTTCATTTGATCTGCAACCTGTGGGATTCGGATCCGACCCGGCAGCTTTCCAAGCTTCAAGATCCGAGCTCCTAGCTCCTCCCCCCTACCCATAATCCCATGCTACCAACCACATTACCTCAGATCGTTTTTTTGCCGCGGCTAAAGACGGTTGCTTCTCTGTGAAGAGCTCCTAGCATTTGGTGAGATTGTTCCTTTTTTCTCTCAAAACTTTGAAATTTTCTAGTTAAATTTGTGTGTGTGTGTGCTATTTTAATCAAAACCTTCCTTGTTTAAAAAAAAAAAAAAAAAAACTTTCTTAGTTTTAAATTCTCTCTCCCCCTCCCCCCCTTAGTGTTTGGGTGTGTGTGTGAGAGGATAATGGCTGAATCAAAAGCTATTTTTTCAAAGTGTACTGAGTGTGGCCACAAGCTTTCCCCTGCTGATGGCCACACTCAGTGCGTTTTGTGTCTGGGGGCAGTACATTTGTCGGAGGCCTGCCAAATCTGTGCGGCCTTCAACCCTCGGGCACTTAGGAACAGGAAGAACAAGCTGATCCTGGCGGGAAAACTCCCTCAGGAGTCGGCTTCTTCTTCCTCTCCCAGCCGGACCCAAGCTACTTCTGTAGCTTCTGCGCCGGCCACTCCGGTAGCTGTACCCGGGACTCAACCTCCCCTTTCAGGTACTAGCTCTTTGGAGTCTGGGTCTTCTTCTCATAAGGAGAAGAAAAAGCATAGAGAGAGGGAAAGTCATTCTACTAAAAGACGGGCCGAGTCGCATCCCTCGGCTCCGCCTGAGAAGTTACTTAAGTCCCCTGAGAGGGTCTCCGGATCCTTATCCTCTCGGCTCCATTCTCCTTCTTTTTCTCCAGAGCCGGAGGAGGAGGATAGGTCTCCCTCGAGGTCTTCGAGGCGGCCTTCTCGGCCTGCCTCGACTACCTCTTCGCGGTCCACTAGAAGCATCTCCGAGGCAGACATGGATCGGATGATGCGAAGATTTTTGCAGACCCAGATGCAGATGGGGATGCTCTTGCCTCCCCCCCTCCCTTTGGGAGGGATGGAGACCCCCATCTTTGCCCCGATAGCTCCTTCTCCGACCCGATTTCAGGTCTCGGAGTTGTCGGATCCAGGCCCTTTCGGATCCGGGGATACGTCGGCGCTGACAGGATTGGTCTCTTCGACGCCGACTATGCCTTCGAGCTTGTCGGATCCAAGCTCTCGGGGCCGAGGGTGGAGCATCGGATCCGAGGGGGTGGTTGTGTCTTCGGCGCCGATTGGGTCGGAGCGCACCGCCACCTCGGATCAGATTGCTTCGGCTCCGACCCCAATCGTCTCCTCGGAGCCGAGGAGGTTGCTTTCTCAGGCTGGTGATGGCGAATCTCCTTCGGCTTTTGAGGTGGTTGAGAGGGTACTGTCGAGATCTTCCAGGTCCCCGATCGGGCCTTCGGATCCACCCGTGCCCCCACTGTATCAGGGTCTGTCTTCCATCATCCGTCCATCTGGACAGCCTGCCCAAAGCCTCCAGTTAGTTCCCAGGGAGGGAACAACACCCGGTGGACGAGCCTTCTTCGGACAGTCCCGCCGAAGAGGGACCTTGAAAGCACCAGTGCAAAAGGAGGCACCTGGACTCCCCCGTGTCCATTACCACGGATACGGATTTGGAGGATACAGAGGGTTCCCCAAGGTCACCCCCCGAAGATGTCTCATTTGGAGACATCATGGAAATGCTGCGTATAAGAGGGGGGTGGTCTGCCCAAAAACCCTCCCTGGACGAATCCGTATTTCTGGAGGCCTTTGAGGCAGGCCCATCTACCTCCTGGGTGTCCCCCCCAGCTGACCCCTTGGTGGACTTAATTACCACCAGGGCTTGGAAGGAGCCCGACACCAGGGAGCCTATCCCTAGATGCCCGGATAAGGTCCTCAGCCCTTCTTCTGATAGACCTTCTTGGTCCAAAGGCGCACCGGTTGATGCTATGTTGGTGGCAGCTGCCACCAAGAGAGAACTTGCCCAAGAAAGTTCCTCGGTCCATCTGCCGGACAAGGAGTCCCGAGCATTGGACCAGATTGGGAAGCGGATGTTTGCGTCGGCAACCTTTGCCATAAGGTCGCTGAACTACATGGCACACACTATCCGGCTGCAACGTGACCTAATCAAAGAGTACGCTGCAGCCCCTCCGGAGTCCATGTCGGTCTCGGACAAGAAAGGTTTTGAGACTCGAATGGCCACTCTAAAGTCCATCTCAAATACAACTATGCGGCTTCTTTCTCATGCCACGGAAGGAGCCGCTAGAGCCAGCGGGAGTAGTCTTAAGACGGCACTCCTGGCTCCGCCTCTGTGACTTCACGGATCCCTTCAAGGCGTCCTTCGCGAATGCCCCATACGATGGTTCAGCCTTATTTGGCCCAGCAGTTCGCAACACGCTTGTCCAAAGCGAGAAGGATGGGAAGATGCTGTCGGCCGTCTGAGTCCGCTTCTCTAACCCCCAAAGATACTTTTCTAGGAATCAGAGGGGGCAAAAGAAGCTGTGGTTTTGAAAATCTCAGCAATCCCGTACTGCTGCGGACAACTCGTCCTCTAGAGGCAGAGGAGGACAAGGTGGACGCCGGCCCAGAGGCAGAGGGGGCCCGCGCAACTTCGGGTCGACAGAACCTTCCTCGGAGGGACCCGCGCAACAGCCCTGAAGGCTTGCCCGACTGTCCCTCACTGGAGGCAGTCGGGGGGCGATTGTCGGAGCACCGATCAAAGTGGGAGTCCATTACAAACGATCGATGGGTGCTCCGGATTATATCCAGAGGTTACACGATACCGTTCTTGCATCCCCCCCAAGCCCAAACATCTCCCCGATGTTCCACCCCATCAAAGGGAGTCCGCAACTTTAGAAATTTCGCAGTTGCTAACAAAAAGAGCCATCCAGCCCGTCCCCCCAGATCAGTTCGGATCGGGTTATTACTCCAGGTTCTTTTTGTTGCCAAAGAAAACGGGGGACCTCAGACCCATTCTAGACCTTTCGTCCCTGAACCTGTTCATACCCAAGGAAAGGTTCCGGATGGTCACCCTCCAATCTATTCTCCCCCTTCTGCAGGAGAACGACTGGATGTGCTCGTTGGATCTCAAGGACGCGTACTACCATATACTAATGGACAGACGGTCCAGGAGATTCCTCTGCTTCCGGCTAGGAGCCAGTCATTATCAGTTCAGGGTTCTTCCATTTGGCGTAACCTCAGCCCCCAGAGTGTTTACCAAAGTCATGGTAGTGGTAGCAGCCCACCTGAGACTCCAGGGCATTCAGGTGTTCCCTTACCTGGATGATTGGCTCCTCACCGCCCCCCAACAAGCATCTTTTGGTTACAGTGAGCGACTATGCCCTATCTCTGTTTGCTCAACTGGGCATCTCAGTCAATTTAAAGAAGTCCTGCCTGTGCCAACTCAAGCCTTAGATTTCATAGGGGCCAGGTTGGATACTCGAATCTCCAGAGTGGTTCTCACACCGACCAGAATAAACAGTTTGTACCGCCAAGTCTTGGATATTCTTCAGAGCCCAAACCCCCCAGCAGAATTAGTCCTGAGGGCGTTAGGATCTATGTTGGCGGCGATAGGCCTTTCTCTCCATGCCCGTCTACGGATGCGTGTATTATAGTGGACTCTCCAGGTCCAATGGTCTATGTTGACCCATCCTTTGGACATGCCGATTCCCCTGAGCAGGGCATGCAGGGACTCCCTACTTTGGTGGCTGCAGGCAGAACAACTCAAGGAAGGGAGACCCTTTGTGATTCCCCCAGTCAAAGCCACGTTGACCACGGATGCTTCCTGCCTCGGGTGGGGCGGGCATTATGCAGGCAAGTCAGTCCAAGGAACTTGGACTCCCCTAGAGACTGCATTGCATATCAATGTCCTAGAGATGAGGGCAGTGCTATTGGCATTGCAAGCTCTCCATCACCTTCTACCTCTGGGGACTATTTCAATCCAGACGGACAACATGTCCGTGGTCTGGTACATAAACAAACAGGGAGGGACCAGGTCTTACCCCCTGTGTCGAGAAGCCATGAGAGTGTGGGAATGGGCTATTTCCACCAACCGCTTTCTGATAGCAATGCACATTCCAGGACAGACCAACATATTAGCAGACAGCCTAAGCCGGGTATTTCTCAGCCCTTACGAGTGGTCTCTGAATCCCTCTGTCGCGAAACAGATATTCCACAAATGGGGTCAACCTCGCTGCGACCTTTTTGCCTCTACCCTAAACTCAAAATGCAGCGAGTACTTCGCGATAGTTCCCCCCAAAGGGGAATCTCCCAGGGACGCTTTGGTTCATGCTTGGCCGCCCGGTCTTCTTTATGCATATCCTCCTCTTCCTCTGATGATGAAATTCATCCAGAAAGCCTGTCGGTTGGGGAGCAGAGTGATTCTCATTACCCCATTCTGGCCTCGGCAAGTCTGGTTCCCCTTTCTGCAGTCTCACAGTGTGGCTCCCCCATGGATCCTGGATCCCAGACCAGACCTAATCTCGCATCCGACGAGATGCCACACTCCAAACCTGGTCAGTCTCCGGCTCACAGCCTGGCTGATCCAGTTCCGTTAATGGCAAGGACTCCCGGTATCTCTTCCCCTGTTAAGGCTATTCTGGTGGCAGCTCATAAGCCATCAACCAGAAAACTCTACAGCAGTAAGTGGAAACGTTTTTCCATCTGGGCAAAGGGTAAGGAATTAGATCCCTTTACGGTTCCTATTCCAACCATTCTGGACTTTTTATCCCTCCTTTTTGAGCAGGGAGCTAGTGCGTCCACCATTAAAGTTCAACTTGCAGCCATCTCTCATTATCATGTGGGAGATGGCATAAGTTCCTTGGCTTCAGCCAAAATTTGCAAAGCCTTCCTAAAAGGCGTGTTCCTCTTAAAGCCTCCCATTAAACCGGCTATGCCTCCATGGGATCTTACCTTGGTCTTACAAGCATTAACAGGACCACCTTTCGAACCTGCGGCCTCTGTGCCCTTAAAGTTCTTATCTTGGAAGACAGCCTTCTTGGTAGCGATCACTTCTGCCAAGCGGGTATCAGAGCTACAAGCCTTTTGCATTAAGTATCCATACCTTATTTTTCACAAAGATAGGGTTACCCTCAGGACTAGTCCTTCTTTTCTTCCTAAGGTAGCCACAGAATCTAACATTAATCAATCTATTAACCTCCCTGTTTTCTTTCCTAGCTTCCAAAACAAAGGTGAATACACATTGCACAAATTAGATGTACACAGACAACTGCGTTTTTACTTGCATAGGACTAAAGATTTCCGCAAGTCAGACCAATTGTTTGTTTCTTATGCTAAATCAGCCATGGGCAAACCAATTTCTAAGGTGACAGTAGCAAATTGGATTTCTCAATGTATCAGACACGCATACATTTCAATTGGGAGACCAGCTCCGGTTATCATTCGGGCACATTCTACCAGATCTGTGGCTACCTCAACAGCGTTTTGGTCTAGAGTTCCAGTTGACGATATTTGCTCAGCAGCTACCTGGTCCTCTTCCCATACGTTCATTTCTCATTACAAGCTGGACATGATCTCCAGAAGTAGGGCTTCCTTTGGCTCCGCGGTGCTTCAGAATATCCTTCCGTAGGGACCACCCAGGGTCTTTAGGTAAGCTGGGGACTCTGTCCCACAGGTTGCAGATCAAATGAAGTAACTATTTCAGATATAGAAGTTATGTACTCACCATAACGTTCCATCTGAGCAGATACTTCATTTGTCTGCAACCGACCCCCCCTGCCATCCCCCGAACCTCGGTAAAATGTTGTCCTGTGGAGAATTCTCTCCGTCTTTAGCTTTATAGGGCAAAATAACCGATCTGAGGTAATGTGGTTGGTAGCATGGGATTATGGGTAGGGGGAGGAGCTAGCAGCTCGGATCTTGAAGCTTGGAAAGCTGCCGGCTCGGATCCGAATCCCACAGGTTGCAGACAAATGAAGTATCTACTCAGATGGAACGTTATGGTGAGTACATAACTTCTATTTATCCGGCATCTACCAATCACCATGGGTGCCGACTAACTGAGAGTTTACTGTATGAATTTCCTTAACCCAGTCCATTTAATCTCTTGATTTTATTTGGTAGGAAGCATGGGAGAAGGAGCCCTTCACACCATGGTATACAGTGCCAGTTCTGATTTTATTTTAGCAAGTGCTTGAGTTGTGGAAGACTGCACAGATATTAATTTCCTTTGTAATAGGGAGGAAGAAGCTGGCATTTGTTGAACAAGCTTCCTTAAATGTCTTTGCTTATTTGAAAATGATACTCAAAGGTTACTTTACATTGGAGTAGCTGCTTCAAAAATGTCTCCTTTTTACACATTAATACTGTAACTAGTTTGTCGATAATTTTCACCCTCGAGCAGTTTTTGCCTGGATTGTGATTGCAAAAGCTTGGTTTCCTTTAGGGTGTCCTTCAGGATTCGACCTTCTGAGAGTTTCACTTTTAGCTTTCTTTCCATAACTGCCTCTCTTGAGATTTTATTACTACTTTAGGGTTATTTCCAGTTTGTAGACCCACGGAGGAGAACTCCTGATATCATTTACAATGCAAGTGCTCAACATGTAAGTTATTCTGCGAGTGTCATCCTCACTGGGTTTTGATTTCCCTCACACCTGACTCCTTGTTCTTGTTAACCTCTCCACTCAAAGGTTTCTTCTGAAGTTTCATGTGATTTGGATAAGTATTCATCCTTGAACATTGTGACATTCTTCACTTTTTGCTTGATTTAAAGATTTTGATTGAGCAGTGGTTGGTGGGATGAACTGGGCTGGGGGAGGTGATTACAAGAGCTTGTCAGGTTGTCTTAGTCTTGAGTATCCTTTCATGACATGTTGTTGTAGAAAGTGCACATACCCTGAAATTTAGAGGGTGAAGAAAAATGGCTGAATTGAAGGTCACAGAAAGGAGTATTCTAGTTGTTGACCAAATAAAGAATGGCTTCTTTACAGATAATTAACATTGTAAGTATGTATCTGTTAAACTGCATTTGTCACTTAAGTTTTGCTCTTGAAAAGTTTGTTCATTTATGTTTGTATTTTATATCTCCCACCTCATTTCTGAACTGAGAAAAGTGTAGGGTAGTTAAGAGACTAAGACCTATGCCCAGCAGCTATGGTTTTATTAACGTGATTAAATGACTGTGGTTACCAAAGATAATCAAGATGTTGCACATTTTCCCCATGCAGATTTCAAAAAAGGAGCTGGACTGGCTTCTCCAGGAATTTGAAGTTGAAGTCAAGAAGTGTCAGCAGGAAAAAAAAGAGTATCAGGAAGCAATTAAAGCATTGAAAAACAAATTAAAAATGTTAAATGAAGCTATTGATAAGTAAGTATGTTAACACTTTTTTTTTCTTTTTTTTAAACATTGTAACTTTAATGTTTAGACTCATGTTGACTATGAAAAGTGTGGTTCTTCCCATTCAGGTTACATTTGTAGACTTCAAGATGAAATAAGATTTGTTTATGAGACTTCTGTTAAGGCGCTGATTAATTAGATACGCTTTGAATATCTCTCTGACTTGTTTACTGAAAATTTACTGTCAAAAAGCCAGCAATTAAGATGAAAATCTTTAGTTATTATTATTTTATGAAAACTGGAAGCGCTGCATGTCAGAATCAAAATGCTGGAGGGATAGATTCCTGTCCCAGAGACTTCCCATACTCTGGAACAAACTACCTATATATGTGAAACAGAGCTCCTCATTAGCCCTCCAAGAAAAATCTTGATAATTGGATGGGAGATAGGAAATTCACCCCAGGGATCACTTCTGTGGCTCTGCTCGACAGTGGCACAGGAAAATTTTCTTGGGTGGCGAAAGCTAGGGTACCTTTTGGCTAGGCTTATATAGGCCCTAGGGCCAATAGCTTAGTACCTACCTATGAAAAGGAAGGAGGAGGAAAAATAGTATTTTTGTGGCTATCAATAAGTTTACATCAGACAGGAAAAGAGTCTGTGCAAGTGTCTGGAGAACTAGGAGGCATGCAGAAAGATACGGAAAAGCAGGAAATGCTTATCGCCATAATGTAGGATAAACTTGATTGGATGTATGGGGAAGTTAAGAAATTGAGTGGAAACTTTTCAGATTACATAAAGTCAAATGAAAAAAAAATATTAAAGGAGATAGAAGGAATACTCTTGGTATTCCAATGAACGACAAACTGTCCCAAAATGTGAAGGGAAATTTGAAAATAATGGTGAAGCTGGATGCTCAGCCGGAGGATAATGGTGAGAAAATTACTGAAGTGGAAAACAGGGCTTGAAAGGGGTAAGAGAGGTTTTAAAAACATCGCAGAGAAAGAGGGATTCTTCATAAGAAAGCAAACTGCACAGTGGATAGGCTTAGCTGAGGAAGAAATATTCATCAAAGGAGCCAACAGAGTATTTTATACAAAGCAGAATGAGCCCTAGGCTAATGCTGGTTGTTTTAACCCTGTTCCTTAAAAGAAAATTCTGTCATGCCTCTGAAAAACTCTGAGCTACATGATATTTTGCATTCTGATGGAGCCTGTAGCAAGATTGAGTAAGAAGAAACTACAGTGGTACCTAAGAAA
The DNA here is from genome assembly GCF_019279795.1 of Protopterus annectens. Taxonomy (NCBI): domain Eukaryota; kingdom Metazoa; phylum Chordata; order Ceratodontiformes; family Protopteridae; genus Protopterus; species Protopterus annectens. The sequence continues at coordinate 1,650,708,874 of NC_056735.1, read as the reverse complement.
TCGATGATGCAGCATTACTTACACACTGTATCAAAAAAGAGATGTCATGTTGGAAAAGCTAGGTGCTCTTCAATCCAGGGGTGTCTTTCAAACTTGCCCAGTGAACCAAGACCATTATCATGAACTCCTTGGACCTCACGTGGTGGGGCTCATTTTGGGCACCTGAGGATCTGTGGCATTTGGGACAACAGTATGAAGCAAAAACACATAAATGAAAAAGAGATGAAAGCTGTAGTACTAGCTCTGAAAACATTCCACCGTATTTAGACAAAGAAAAAAAATCTTGCATATCTTCAAATACAACAGCACAGTTATGTAGTACATCAGCAAGTGTGGTTGGAGGGGGGAGGTAACTATGTAAGCTTGGGAAGTAGCCCAGGAGTCGGAAGTCATAACAGGCCTGTAGATCTTCACAACTACATGCTTGGCAAAGATGTGCTATTAGATCTGGTCCACAGGTGGGATGTGCCAAAAACTGATCTTTTGCTTCCCAAGAGAACAGACAGCTTGAAAAGTTTCTTCCCCTACAGTATGGAAATAGCTTCTTCATTATGTGGTCTGGTCTGTTTATCTGTTTTCCATCTAATACCTCTGATCCTCGAGAGTCTTGGGGTTCATAGGACGATGCTAGGCTGTTGGGCCTGGAGGCCCTTATAAGCCTAGCCAAGAATTTTGCCCATGTTCCCACAAAGCCAGCACTCGTTTCCCCTGTCCAACAGGGACACAGGTGGGATCCCAGGGGTGTATTTTCTGTTTCCCATCCAGTCGTCCAGGTTCCTCTTAAAGAGGGCTAGTGTGAGTACTCTGCTTGACATGGAGCGGAAGTGTATTCCACAGAAGGGGGAGTCTTTGGGACACAAATCTATCCTGTCAACAAGTTCTGTTAATGTCACAGACAAGGTTGAGGCCTTGCTTGTGGGTTGTGTGAGTGGAGTTTGACTTACAGATATGCAGAAACTCCATCAAGGCTGGGTCTGAAAAGGCTTTGTATGCTAGACACAGGTTACCTCGGAGCAGTCTGTACGAGACTGAGTAGAGGGATAGGGTTTTTAGCCTATCTGTATAGGATAGGCGTTTGAGACCCTGGATTTTCCTGGTCAGGAACCTCTGTGGTGTCTCCAGCTGCTGCATGTGCTCAGAAAGGTACGTGCCAAAAGGGGTATTGTATTTGATGAGTCTGACAAGGGAGGCGTATAGTGATGTTATGACCTCATTGTTCCTGGATAAAATCAGTTTGCTATCAACCTGGGTGCACAAGTCTCTCACGACTGACTGCGTGCTTAGCACATTGTTATTAATGTGATAATTAGTGGGGGCGCCATTTTCCCCAAAGGGGATAATGATGCATTTCTTGGCATTTAGTTTGAGGCCATGCTACTGGCACCATCCTTTAGTTTTGGGTAAGGCCCTGTTGGAGGATGTTCAGATCACTATGAGAATTTAAAACAGCACCTAGCTTGCAGTTATCTGCATACTTGATCACCAAACCAAAGAAAAACAAGCTTCAAAGCAGGATCTGACCAACGTAATCCACAGAGTAAACGAGTGCCAAGTGGGTAGTTGCAAGAACATTTATTGATCTAAAACAAGTGCTTTCGCTCGGCCAGATACCAAGCTTTTTCAAGTTAAAAATGAATTAAAACATTGGAAACAGTGCCATTTTATATATCTTTCCCTATCACATGGTTAGCTAGTTAGCTGTTAGTCTTAAGTCAATTAACAATTAGTGAGGAGTGCTACTTTAGTGAAGCAACACTCATAATTTAAAAAGGAGAAATGCTCATATGCTTAAAAAGAAATACCCATATTACAAAGCGTTGCACATTTGAAACATAAAATACACTGTTTAAAAAATGTACGTGCTAATGCTCATGTATTAACTCTAGTAGCAAGTGTGTATACATATAAAACATGTTAAATGAACTGCATTATCAGTTATGTTAAAAACTGTATTCCTGTTGTTCATAATTTTTGTGTTAAATATATTTGGTGAATGTTAAAACAATTTTAAAAATAGTAAAAATAGAAAACATACATCTGTAGAGAAAAAATTGTTGAAAAAGTATACAAGCATAAAGTTTACTGTAGTTAAAAAGTCATGTTGCAGCAGACGCCTACAACAGTGATGATCTTATTGTGAAGGGTGTGTCTACTTACAAACCTACAAGCGAGCTCTTCTAATTTTGAGAACACTGCTGATGTTAACACTCTCATTTAAACCTGGGGCTCTACTTGCTTCTAACCTGAGTTGCCAGAAAAGTTCTCTATAGTCTAGACTTGTTTCCCAGTCGCCACCCCTAGCATTGGGAAGTACTTGTTCCAATACCAAGAACTTAAATTTGAAATTCTTGCAAACCAAGGAATGCTTATATAAAGCATTTGATTCCTTTTGTTTAGAAATGTCATGTAAATGCTCATAAATTCTTCTTCTAAAAGGCCTTTCTGTTTTGCCAATATAGAAACTAGTGCAGGTGGTACAGAACCCTAAGTATACTACTCCTTTGCTGCCACAGTTTGTAAAAACTTTGTCTAAACAGAAAATTCCTAGAAACAATGTAAATACTAGGGGTGTCAAAAATAGTGTTACATTGTTTGCAGGCACCACATTTAAAGGTGCCTGCTTTGGGCAATTGAGTGTTCGTTCTGGTATGGTTGTTCCCTTCAAAAATTTCTTTGAGGTTGGTGTCCCTCTTTCTAATAAACTTTGGGTGTGGTGGTATAATATTTTTCAATTCATCATGTAGTGAAAGAACTGGCCAATGTCTGTGGAAAATTTCTTCAACTTCAAAGGAGTTGAGACAGTAAGTATAAATGAACCTGCCATAAGTGTGGTCAGGCTCTTTAATGTCAGTATGATGAACAACCACATCTGCACCTAAAAGAGGGGGATAGAGTGTTTCTCTGCTGCCCATGACCTGTTGGGCTAAAGTAGTTAAAAGTGTTAAGGGGTATCCTCTTTCAAGAAAGAGATTTTAGGAAGTCGATCTCTTCTAAACAATCGTGTGTAGTACTGGACATTCTAGAAGCTCTTATGAATTGTCCTTTGACAATGCCCTTTTTCTGATAGAAGGGGTGTCCACTCTGAAAGTGTAAGTATGTATTAGAAAAGGTTGGCTTTCTATACAGTTTAGATTGGAATACATTATTGACCCGATCCTTGTATAAGGTTACATCAAGGTAATGTAGTTCGTCATTATTAATCGTATACGTAAAAGATAAAAAATGGGTGGTTGAGTTTAAATACTTGATGAAATCCAAAAATTCATCATGGGTTCCTGCCCAAAAAATGCATATATCATCTAGGTACCTCTTGATCTGCCACAGACCACTGGTTCTGGCTTGCACCTCAGATATGTATATCCTAAAACGTAGAGGCTCCAAGACCGATTCTTAGGGTACGCCGCTCATTATAGGTCTACTGTTAGAGGTGGCTTCCCCTTTTTTGACTGAGTGTGTTCTGTCAGCCAGCCAGTTAGCTACCAGTCTGGTAACATATGGGTTGATGCCTAGCTGGGAGAGTTTATCTATTATGCCTAAGTGGAGAATAGTGTCAAAGGCTTTGGCTAGGACAAAGTAGGCAGTGTGCACTGTCTTCCCCTCGTCCATGGCTTTGGTGACTGTTTTGAAGATGTCAGCCAAGTTTAACAGGCATAATCTCCATTTGACAAAACCAAATTGTATGGGGTTAAGCTTTTGGAGGTTGTCAATATCATTGTTTATAAGGTCCATGATAATGCATTCCATGGCCTTGTAGCTCAGGCTAGTTAGGCTGATGGGCATATAATTGCCTGGGTCGGTGGACACTCCACCTTTGTGTAGAGGGATGACGGTGGCTGTCCTCCATTTGGCTGGGACAAAGTTGGTGCTCAGGCTTTGGTTGAATAGGTTGTCTAATGATGCTGAGAGCTCATGCCTGAGTTCATATAGGATGCAGCCAGGGATGTTGTCTGGTCCCATGGAGACTGTATTTTTTTGCCTTTGAGAGGGCATTGAAGACATCTTCCCTGGTGATGAGGAGAGGGGGGCAGGTGCTAGGATGTCCTGGTGTACTAATGGTGGGGATGAAGTTTTCACTGAACCTGTCTGCCAGCAGGTTGGCTATATCTACTGTGTTTGTGTATGTGGTAGTCTTGACCACCAGTTCAGAGCAGATTTGAGTGATACTTTTGAGATTGCGGATGTATGTTAAGAAGGCCTTGTGGTTGTCCTTAGTTAATGTGGTCAATTTGAACTCAAAGTTAGCCTTAGAGGATTTCGGCATTGACCTTATTTGCTTGTTCAGACAAAGGAGGGATTGCTTCCAACATGGCACCTGCTCCTCCTTGGTCCTGGACAGCAATTTTTTCCTTTTATTATAGAGTTTATTGCAGCTGTCCACCAAACAGGTTTACTCTTCCTTGAGGAAGATGATTTGGTCCTGTGAGGTGTTGCTGAGTCCATGCAGCTGTGTAGGTGCTCATATACGAATCTAGAAATGCTTCTGATAACGTACTTTTGGCTCAGGCAGCACTGGTTGTCCCTTCTCCTAAGTGTAGCAAGGGTAGGGTCGATAACTCAGTGAGTGGGTCTCTCAACACACTAGTATACTACATCTGAATCAGAACTCCAAGACTCACAAAATGGCTGACATAGGACTTATCCCACCAAGGCACATTTCAGAGGATTTGCAGCAAATAATGAGGGAGTCCAGAAAACCAAATACAAGGAAGTCATAGTTAGCAAAGTGGAAACTATTCTGCATCTGGTGTTTTTTCGAGATCTGGACCCTAACTTTGCTAGAGTCTCTCTGGTTCTCAACTACTTGTGAACCCTTTACAGATCAGGGCCATTGTGACTCTTCAGAAGGTACAAATTCCAGATGTCTTAGCTTGCCTGTCTTTAAAGCCTTCTTTTATAGTCTTTATCGCCAATTAAGTGTTCCTTAAAGGGCTGCTTCATCTCAGACTACCCATAAAAAAGAAGACATTTCTCCACTATGGGACCTCAGTTGTGTATTAGAGAAACTGACCCTGGCACCCTTTGAACCGGATTCTGCTTTTTCCTCAAAAGTACCTTTCCTGGAAGATGCTATTTTTGGCAGTTGTGACATCTGCTAGAAGAATTTCTGAGCTTCAAGCCTTAACTTGTAAAAAAAAAAAAAAAAATGTTTTTGATCTTCCATATGAGTAATGCCACACTCGGTACTTAACCCTAGCTCCATGTGCAAGGTGGTAACCTAACTTTACTTGTATCAAGCTTTTCACTTCCCTGTGTTCTTCCAAACTGGCATGATCAAGAGGGAGAAAATCTTGCATGCTTTGAATACACACACACATCTGAGATTCTAACTAGACCGAATTAAGGAAATCAGAAAATCGGATCAGCTATTCAGTTTTGTAAAGGGAAGGAAAGATAACCACCACTATCAAAATGTATTGCCCACTGTACTGTTTATTTTTTCATCGGAAACCTGTGTTAGACTGTATCAGGGCATGCTTCAGTAGAGATACTCCAGCTTACCACAGCATTCCTCAGAAGGGATAATACTTAGAGTTTTGGAAACATCTTCCTGGTACTTTCTCCACACCTTCTCCAAATATTGCATTTTACGTTAAGCATCCAGGACCAGAACAGGGTATGTACAAAGGTCTGCTCTTTCTTCAATAGCCCAATCATAGACCCCCATCCCCTGGTCCTTATTTTTCTAAGAATCTTCCCAAAAAAGATGATGGTAACATTGATTATTACAGTACACATAGTACAGATGTATCAGGAAGTTACTATAATTATAGGTGTTCATTTATATTAACTGTTGCAGTTGTTAGTCCCTCCCATCATCCCCCATGTTATCCTTCTTGGGCATTCTGGGACTGGGGTGGTAACACTTCTCTTTAACCCTCCCCCCAGCCTCTCTCTGAGCATTTTAGCATCTGAGGTTGTCCCACAAATGCTTTCGAATGTTAAGGCTGTGAAATTGTAGTTCACGGTTGCCAAAACAAATCTTGGTGAATTTTGTCATTCTCTTTTTTCTTGTACACGAGTCTTGCTTTTAGGAGTTAGCAACAAAGCAAGTGTTAGATTTTTAAATTTAAGCCGACCCCCTTCCCCTTAATTGTATTCTGGCAGTTCGGTCAGAGAGTTAAGGCTATAGGGCGAGAGCAGCCTGATGCCCCTCTGGTACAGGCTTGATTCCTGCAGCTGTCATTTGTCTATTGTGTAGCCTTGAGCAAGTCACTTAAACCAGACCTTGCTTCTGGGTGCACCCTAAAAAGGGACCGTCTCTCTAGTGAGCCTACCTGCTTAACAGATGAGTATTACTAGTAGTAGTAGTTTTGTTTGCAGCAGACCCCAGTACCTACCAGCAGAGTGCTTCTTTATAGTTTCATAGTATAGTACTAGGCTATCTGCCCTAGGGCATTTATAAGCCTAGCCAAAGTGTATGTGGCTTTCACCTCCCCATGTAATGATACAAAAGTGTACAATTTAAATTAAATTTAGTTTACTGTGCCTCTATCTAGCGATGACACAGAGATGACCCCCGGGGTAAATCTGCGATCACCCATCCATTCGTCCAGATTTCTCTTGAAGAGAGTCAGTGAGGGGCTCTGCCTAACATGGACAGGTAACCTGTTCCAGAGTGCGGGAAGCCTCTGGGTTATGAATCTGTCCCTCCAGCATGTCCTATTCATATTTGTGCTGAGATTTAGATCTTTAGCTGTCGTGGCTCTGATGGATTTGGATTTTTTGAGGTGGAGCATGTCCATTAATTCTGGATTGGGCATGGCCTTGTATGTAAGGCACAGATCACCTCTGAGCAGGTGGTATGCTACTGAATAGAGCTGGAGCTTTTTCAGTCTGGCAGCATATGACATATGCTGGAGACCCTTGATCCTCTTGGTAAGGTACTTTTGGGGTCTCTCCAGCTGCTGCAGGTGCCGGGTGAGGTACATACCAAATGGGGCATTGTACTCAATCATAGGCCTGATAAGGGAGGAATATAAGGGTACAATGACATCCTTTGATCTGAATGTGAATCCCTTCATGATAAGGTGGGCAAGGTAGAAGGTCTTTCTAACCACTTTGGCGACGTGGGTGTCAAATGAGACGTCACTGTCAACTTGGGTTTCCAGGTCTCTGATTACTTTTTCTGTACTTAATGGATTACCACCTATGTGGTAATTTGTGGGTACTTTGTTTTTTCCAAAGGGGATGACTATACATTTTTTGGCATTTAGTTTAAGGCCATGGCTCTGGCACCAGTCGTCTGTTTCTGTGAGGCCCTTCTGGAGGATGCATGTGTCAGCCGGTGTGTCGACTATGGCGCCTAGTTTGCAGTCGTCTGCAAACTTTGTCAGCCACAACCCCCCTATGTTTGCCTGCACATCTGAGAAATAAATGCCGAACAAGAGGGGTCCCAAGACAGAGCCCTGTGGGACTCCACTTGTGACTGGCTTAGAGTCTGACATAGCTCCAGCTATTCTGACTTTGTGGGTTCTGTCCTTTAGCCAGTTTGCAACCCATTTGCAGTTAGCAAAACTTTGTAACAGTCATTGCTTTGGTCCTTGGCTTAACGCCTCACTGTTTACATTGTCCTTTCAGTTTTTTAAACACCTTTATTAGATTGTCACCTTTTTAAATTGCAGCATGTGTTCACATAAATTAAGAAGAAAAATGTAATACATTTCCACTGTTGATTGCGTAGCATAAATGTTATCTTTTTAACAATTTTCATTTACTGCTACATTATAGAAATTGTCTGTTCAGTTCCTGCCTTTCTTTAATCGTTACTCCTCTTCCTGAACATTATTCTTCATATATTGTCCCCTTAAATTCCATCTACTGCTATAAAATTTATTCTGTCACTTTTCTAAAGGTCCAGCCTGCAGTGCTTTAATCTCCTTTATCATATTCAAAACTTTGGTAACATTTGGTATATATTCTAATTTCCATTTTCTTGCAGACTTTTTTTGCAGTCACTACCATTAAACTTGACAAGGTCCAACTATGTCCAGGCAGTCCAGATCCTGTATGCTATATTCTGTATCAAAAGGATCATTTCTTTAATTATTACTATTTATTTCCCCCAACATTTATGTGAAAGTACCATGTGTAGAATTTGTAAAATCTGACAGCTCATTACACCCCCCCCCCCCAAAAGAAATTTTCACAATTTGCCTCTCTTCCCAATCACTAGTATTTGGTGTTAACCTGAATTAAAATCCTTTTGACCCCTACTGGGATATATAAAGACCTATGCAATTCCATGCAAAAATTTCAAACCCTGTGTCTGTTGTACCTTACTTGGGAGCCTTGCAGACATTTGCCATTATTATTTTATAAACTGCCTGCTTTTCTATCCTCTTTTCCCAAACTTTTCGAACCTCTTTTGACTTATAGTTATTGAGCAGTATTTTATACACCTTAATTATCCCTTTTTCACAGCATCACCTTTTCTACTCTTGACTAAAAACACTACCAAAGCTGGTCTTTCACTTAACACTACCTTGTCACTTTCTCTTTGTCTGTACTCTAGTATTAATCACTGCTAGGGAAGGCAATCTCTAACTTGTAGTCCAAAACTGACGCTTAGCGTCATCCAACTTTTACCTTTCCCTCCCAGATAATTTGCTTAAAGTACATTGGTTCCTTTGCAGGCTTCTTCCAGCAAATTCCACCCCCTCTAGTCTGTTTTCTTATGCTCCTACTTATGGGCCACCCTATAGGTAAAATCTTTTTTTCTGCATTCTTGGACAACGGTTCCTAGAATACTTTACTTTTATGAATATAATATTCTGTGTGGTTGTTCCCTTTCAGGATTTGCATTCAAAGGTCTAGTTACTGTATCTCTGGAGCTCAGTTTTGTTCCATCATCATCTTTTTCCTTTTGGTTTATAATCTTCTGCTTGTATCTGTAAGCCTTAACAGTGTAGCTTTAAAGTACCCATTCAGATCAAGTAACCATAAACTACTTGTTATGTGGAGGGATTCAGCTAAGCTCACTTAACTCTAGCCTTCCCCTCAGAAACTTCCTTTAAGTCTTTATCGCTTGTCATCCACAGATTCTCTTCTGCTTGGTAAGAATATGCCTAAACTTTGTATAAAACTAGAGAGACTAAAAACATTTTTACTACTTGTATATCTTATTGTCCATATCTGTAATCAAGTGCTTTCAGTTACGTAATTTTTGTATTACCTTCTGTTTACTTTTTTTTTCACATACCATAAGGTGCCATAAGAGTCTTTTTTTTTTTTTTTTTTTTAATTTGTACCCCTAAGTGCTTTGATGTTAAGTTGTCAATCTCGCCTTCATTCTTGCTTGATGGGTTCGGAGCCGATCCTCGGCTCCGACTCGGCACTTGCTAAGCTCGAGAGTCACTTTTACCAGCTTGAGGCAGCCCCATATCCCATGATGCAAGGTGGTAAGTACCCAGATCTCGTTTGCCGCTTCGCTGATGAGGTCCTCCTTTTACCAGCTCCTGGTAAGTGAATTTTACATTACTATTTTTGCCCCCTTTCTTCAAAAAACCTTAAAATTATTATTTTTAACATAGTTTTAGTCCCTTTCTGGCAAAAATTTCCCTGTCTCCTTAAAACTTTTAGTCAGACTTTCTCCCATCCCATCCCCCCCCCCTTGTTAGGGTGTGTGTGTGTGTCTGTTATTGATACTTTTTTGATGTATTTAATTTAATTTCTTGGACTGGTGTTGTGTGTGTGTTTTATTCACCATGTCTAAGGAAAGGGTCTCAGGCTTTAAGAAGTGTGACTCGTGCTGTCAGAAGATGTCTCTGACAGACGGTCACACTTCTTGCCTTTACTGCCTGGGGCCTCTTCACCTGCAGGACTCCTGTGCTATATGTCACTCTTTTAGCCAGAGAGTCCTGCAGGAAAGAAGAAATAAATTGATTTTGAGGGGCCTTCTTAAGCCGGAGGGCTCTCCGGCTAAGTCGGCTCCATCTAAGACTTCTAAGTCTTCCAAGGCCCAGGCTTCTGTGTCCAAGCCTGTGGCCTCGGCTCCGACTCATTCAGAGTCGAGATCGGCTCCGGCTGGAGCCGATTCTGGGTTACCCAAACTTTCGGCACCGATGGCTATCTGTGCCGATTCTGGTTCGACCACTTCGGTGTCGGCTCCGATCGGTTCCGACCACCATGTGGCTCAGGCATCAGTGTCTGCTCCGATCGGCTCCGACACCCTTACTTTTATGGCCGTATCGGCTCTGGCTGGAGCCGATGCATAGAAGCTACCTGTCGGTGCCGATAAGTTGTCGGCTCCGACAGTTTCTGTGGTTTCATCGGCTCCGATGGTTCCTTCGAGGAAGAGGTCTAGGTCCCCTTCCTTGGAGCCGATACTTTCGGCTCTGGCTTCGCCTCTCCTCTCGGAACGGAGCCGATCTTCAAGGTCATCCAGGCTTTCTGACCATGATTTAGAGAAAGTGGTCAGTAGATTACTAAAATCACAGGCACTGGCCCAAATGCTACATAGTCCGTCTCAGCAGACGACTATTAGTCCACACCCCATTGCAGTTCCTCCTTCGACTCTACCCCAGAGTTTGGAGTTGGAGTCTTCGGGAATAGTTTCTGCTATGGCTGAGGGACAGATACCCCCTTCTGCTCCTTCAGCCTCTACTCTTATCTCCCCTTCGAGACCTTCCTTAGAGGGATTCGGTGGCCGGGCTTCCCTGGTCTCCTCCGAGGGGGTGAGTGGCATCGGACCCTTGTCCGACCCCGCTCTTCCCCTTGGAGCCTCGGCCTTGGTGAGCTTGGCTCCGACATCTGCCTCGGAGCCTTTCCTTTCGGTGGGTCTTGGAGTTCCTAGTTCTTCGGAGCGGGTTCTCTCGGACCTCCCTGGGAGGGAGCCGAGGTGATGAAGAGTGTGCTGGCCACTGGTCTCAGCCAGCAGTCTGTTCCCTTAGCTCCTCCCTCTATAGTGCCTGTTGACATCTCTGCCACTTCTCTTGCTCCAGGACCCAGAGATCCTCCGCCTCAGGTTTCCCCACTGGGAATATCCCCCTCTTCCGAGGATTCTCCTGATTTATCGGGGGATCCTCTGCGGAAGAGGACCTGTAAGAGGAAACACGTAGACTCCCCTGAGTCTGTCACTTCAGATACTGACTTAGATGAGTCAGAGGGATCCCCAAGATCCCCCTCTGAGGATGTCTCCTTCTCAGACATCCTAGAACTCCTTAGACAGAGGGGAAACTGGCCCACTAATAATCCCTCTGAGGATGAGTCAGTATACCTGGAGGCGTTTGGATCTCGGCCCTCCACCTCCTGGGTTTCTCCGCCTTTCGACCCCCTTATGCAGGTTATTGCTCGAAAGGCGTGGGCTGCTCCTGACTCTGTAGAGCCAGTCCCTAGGAGGCCTTCTAAATTTATTACTGCCCCGTCGGACAAGCAATTCCTCACAAAGGGTGTCCCCGCTGATGCCATGGTGGTGGCGGCTGCCACCAAGAAGGAACTTGCAGATCCTTCCGTACCTGTCCATCCTCCTAATAAGGACTCTAGGACCATGGATAGATATGGTAAGCAGATGTTCTCTTCAGCGACCTTTGCTATGCGTTCGCTGAACTACCTATGTCACTTCACCAGACTCCAGAGGGATATCCTTAAGGAGCTAGGTGAGGTAGTACAGGATCCTACAGCTGCAGGGGCTCAAGAAAAAATTGCTTCGCAGCTAGGAACCCTTAACTCCATCGCAAACTCCTCCATGCGACTGATATCATATGCGGCTGATGGAGCGAGTAGGGCCGCAGGTACAGGTGTGGCTCTTAGACGCCAAGCCTGGATGCGGCTATGTAATTTTGCAGATCCCTTTAAGGCGTCCTTCACAAACTCTCTCTTTGATGGGTCAGCTTTGTTTGGCCCTCAAGTAAAGGAAACGTTGACCAGGTGTGAGCAGGACGGCAAAACTCTTTCTGCCGTAGGAGTCCGTTTTTCCACCCCTTCTAGACCTTACCCCAAAGGGCAGAAGGGTGGCAAGATGTGGTTCCGCAAATCCCAAGGAGTCACGCCGGATTCACGTGGTCAGTTTACCCCTAGAGGCAGAGGGGGTAACAACAACAGACGCCGCTCTAGAGGCAGAGGGGGTCCACAAAACCAGGGAAGCAGAGAGCCTCTCTCTGACCAGCCCTTTCAGCATCCCTGAGATGTTGCCCGACTGTCCGTCCTTGGAGGCAGTCGGGGGAAGACTATCGCTGTACCCAGAAGCCTGGCGTTCCCTCACTCAAGACAGATGGGTACAGTCGATCATATCCGAGGGTTACAAAATTCCTTTCGAGGAAAGTCCTTTCTATCACTCAAATTCCTTTCCAGATGTACCACCCGGTCTAAGGGAAATTGCAGAGTTAGAAGTCTTAAAACTACTGCAAAAAAGAGCCATTCAGCCAGTTACAACAGATCATGGAATCTACTCAAGGTTCTTTTTGGTCCCCAAAAAGACGGGAGACTGGAGACCTATATTGGATCTCAGCAGACTCAACAAGTCTGTGAGGAAGACAAGATTCCAAATGGTCACTCTTCAGTCAATTCTGCCCTTCTTACAGAAGGACAACTGGATGTGCTCAATAGATCTTCAGGATGCGTACTATCACATAAAAATTCACAGACGCTCCAGGAGATTTCTCCGCTTTCAGCTGGGGTCCAGTCATTTCCAGTTCAGAGCCCTGCCCTTTGGTCTCACTACAGCCCCCAGAGTGTTCCCCAAATGTATAGCAGTGGTCACGGCTCACCTGAGACGTCAAGGATTCCAGGTGTTTCCGTATCTCGACGACTGGCTCCTTTCAGCCACCACCAGGCATCAGCTTGTTCAAGCCAGGGATTACACAATAAATCTTTGTTCTCAATTGGGCATCTCGATCAACTCCGAAAAATCATCCTTATTGCCCTGCCAGTCTATTACTTTCATAGGCGCAAACTTAAACACTGTTCGGATGTCAGCTACCCTTACAGATCAAAGAATTTCAGACATTCAAAGTCACTTCAGGATCATTCTAGCCAACAAGAAGGTACAGGCCAGAATGGTTCTAAAGGTGTTAGGCCTCATGGCTGCGGCCATTACTCTTCTTCCCCTGGCTCGCTTCTACATGCGCCTTCTTCAGTGGATGTTGTTCACTCAGTGGTCTTACCAACAACTTCCAATGCGTCACCAAATACTGGTGACACAGATTTGCAAGAATCATCTTGCTTGGTGGATCACTTCTCCCCAGATTCACCAAGGCAGACACTTTGTACCCCATCCCGGTAGCCACTGTCACCACGGATGCCTCCCTGATCGGGTGGGGGGGTCATTATCAGGGCAGGATGGTTCATGGGACGTGGCAACCTTTAGAATACCACCTGCACATAAATGTCCTAGAGATGAGAGCAGTGCTTTTAACGTTGCAAGCCCTCAACGACTTTCTTCCCGTAGGGACAATTGCAGTCCACACAGACAACATGTCTGTAGTTTGGTATATCAACAAACAGGGCGGAACCAAGTCCTACCCCTTGTGTCGAGAAGCGCTCAGACTTTGGCAATGGGCGATCTCCTCTCATCGGTTTCTGGTAGCAACGCACATCCCTGGGAAAACCAACATTTTAGCGGACAGATTGAGCAGAGCTATTCTCATGCCTCACGAGTGGTCTCTCAAGCAATCTATAGTGGAAGAGATTTTTCTGGAATGTGGTCGCCCATGTTGCGATCTTTTTGCTCCTCCCCAAAACAGCAAATGCCCAGACTTCTTCTCTCTCTTCCCTCTGCCAGGCCATCCCCCCAGAGACGCTCTGACCCAGGATTGGCCCCAGGGACTTCTTTATGCCTTTCCTCCATTTCCTCTGATCCCTCAAGTTATCCAGAAAGCAACCATTTTGAGAGCCAAAATGATTCTCATTGCTCCTTATTGGCCTCGACAAATTTGGTTTCCGTTCCTCCATCGTCACCTTTTGGTGCAGCCGTGGCATCTGGACCCAGTGCCAGATCTTCTGATTCACCAATCCGGTCAGCTGCACTGGTCTATCCCTTCTCTCAACCTCACAGCATGGTTGCTCCACTTCCTTCCTTAGCCAGGCTTCCCTTGATCTCTAACCCCGTTAGAGACATTCTAGTAGCTTCCTTAAAATCCTCTACCAGGAGGATTTATACAAGCAAATGGAAACGTTTCTCTTATTGGGCTAAAGCCAAGAATATTGATCCCTTCACTGCTCCAGTTCAGGCAGTTTTGGATTTCTTAGCGGAGATTTTTCATGCAGGCTCCTCTTCTTCCACAGTTAGAGTTCAATTGGCTGCTATCTCGAACTTTCATGTCGGGTTCGCAGATCACAATATTATGTCCCACAGGCTTTGTAGAGCCTTCTTGAAAGGAATTTTCCTCCTGAAGCCTCCAATCAGGAATCCTCCTCCTCAATGGGATCTAAATTTAGTGCTGACATCCTTGATTCTTCCCCCCTTCGAGCCAGCTGTTTCTTGCTCCCTGAAATTTCTTTCATGGAAAACCTTATTCCTAGTAGCTATTACATCGACCAGGAGGGTGTCTGAACTTCATGCTCTATCTGTTCGACCCCCCTATTTGGTCTTTCACAAAGACAGAGTATCATTGAGAACTAATCCGACCTTTTTGCCTAAGGTCGCCTCAAAGACTAATTTGAATCAATCCATTGATCTCCCTGTATTTTTTCCAAACTATTCAAACAGATCGGAACAAAAACTACATTATCTTGATGTCCACCGCCAACTCAGATATTATTTGGACAGAACTAAACAATTTAGGAAATCCGATCAACTCTTTGTTTCCTATGCTGATAACAAGAAAGGCCTTCCTGTCTCAAAAGTGACCTTATCTAGATGGCTTTCTTCTGTCATCTCTGAAATTTATCGGCTCAGGGGAAAACAGCTGTGCTCAAAACCTAAAGCACATTCAACTAGAAGCTTAGCTACTTCTACAGCCTTTCAAGCTAGACTTCCTTTAGACACTATTTGTGCAGCGGCCACTTGGGCCACTCCTCATACTTTTGTTTCCCATTACAAATTGGACTTGGCCTCCAGGGACAGAGCCAGTTTTGGCTCTACAGTCCTCAAGAGTCTGTTCCATTGAGCCACCCAGGATAGAGGTGCTAGGGACGCGGTCCCATCAAGCAAGAATGAAGGCGAGATTGACAACTTAACATTGAGAAGTTATGTACCTACCATAACGTTCCATGTTAGTTGTCTTCTCTCGCCTTCTTTCTTGCGACCCTCCCTCCTTCCCCAGGCCTGGACAGACCTTTTCTACAAGGAATTATTATGCTGAAGACCATTCAGAGCTGGTCCTTCTTCCATCCTGCAGGCTTTTCTTTCTTCCTTTGGGAAGTGTTTATGCTTGGTGCTATTGCCCTTTTGTCATCAAACGAGATCTGGGTACTTACCGCCTTGCATCATGGGATATGGGGCTGCCTCGAGCTGGTAAAAGTGACTCTCGAGCTTAGCAAGTGCCGAGTCGGAGCCGAGGATCGGCTCCGAACCCATCAAGCAAGAAAGAAGGCGAGAGAAGACAACTAACATGGAACGTTATGGTAGGTACATAACTTCTCATTTTGTCACGTCTCCATATGTATGAGTATTGCTGAACCAGTTCATGCATGGATGCATAGTTTACAGATATAGTTTTTTTTTTTTTTTTTTTTTAATCTTCATTTATTTGATATCTCAGAAAGACTTGAAACTTTCTTAGAACGTTCCATGACAACATAATGTACTTATCTGGTTTCATCAGGTTCTAAATGGTATCCTCTCCAAGTAAAGCTGACTTCTCTTGATTACCATATACATTTTATCCTTGAATTTGTGAGTCCTTTATTTTCTTTGCTAATGGTTCTCACATAAAGCAAATAGAGTGAAAACAGGACATCCCTGAATGGTTTCTCTGCTTAGACACAGCTGTGTCAGAGAGGAACCCTCCCTCCTTAAGTCTTGCCTCTGACCCATGTTTAATCCAGTTATTCTATCATAGAATGCAAACATTGCCTTTGTCTAATTTATAAAAATCTGTTGCTAACTTATGATTTCTTCATGCATATCAGGACTCGGCAACAACTGTTGTTCTCTTACACCTCAGATCATCATTGTTGTGTTAGTTGTCAGATTTGTGCCTCTCCTGTACAAAATCACACTGATGTAGATCTATGAACTTTGATAACATCATTGCTCTCTCTTAGCTAATATATCCAGAAGTACTTATACTGTTTAAAATTAAAACGGACTTATAATGGACCTATATGATGGCAGCTCTGAAGGGTCTTCACCCTCTTTTGATAATGCAGCCACCACAGTTTTTTTCCAGATGGGGGTACTCCCCTCTCCCTTTAAAATATAGTTTATTTATTATTTATTTTACATTTGTTAACCGGGGGTGTCTGACTGAGCCGAAAAGCCCCTTTTTCAGCAGAGGCCCAGGGAGAAAAGCTCCACAAAGAAAAATTACAGACACATTTAGTTATTTAGACATGATCAGTATACACACAAATTACAAGAGACATGTTTTTACAGTGGTATGCGGTAGTTAAACAAAGCCTTCTAGATCTGTATTACTCTTCCCTACTAACTTCCCAATTTCCACACGGATACCTTCTGCTCCTGTAGATTTCCCTGTTAATTAACTAGTTCTTCCATCAGTACGGCCATTTGTACCTTTTCTTTGTTTCCCTATTCCTCTACTTTATACGGACTTTCATTACATTTCCAAAATATTCCTAGTCACGTTTTAAGATCTCTGGTTATTTTGTTTGTCATAGGATCCCTAAGTTTGGCTACAGCTCCTCCTATTTTGTGTTGCTTAAGTCATTGTGCCAGGTGTTTTTTGTTGTCTTAAGTAATGAAAAAGTAGTTGCTTAATGCACCCTTTCCAAATGAATGCATGTTGTCCAAATATACCCTTATTTTCACTTTACAATTTCCCCTTGTCTTGTTCTGTGAGATTCTCCTCCTGCAGTTCTGTAAAGGACAGCAATGGGATTCTGTTATTAAATGTTCAACTTTTCTGTCCTTTGTCTCCCTATTTTACTGTCCCTGCTATGAATAAACAACAGTACAGCATTTGAAGTATTTTAAACCGACTGTTTCTCTCCACTAGAAGAGTGCCTTACTGTGTTGTGGTAGTTTCACTTTCAAAAAACTTATCCTGCCCTGAAAAAGCTTGCTGCAGTCTCCAATTCATTGATGTCATCAAGGTCAATGAATACAGGTAGTTTTCTGTCCAATTCTCTCCCCAAACTGACATCACCATGACCATTCTAAAAACCTACCCATGCTGTGATGTCACAGCTCCCTGGTGCTTCCCCTGCCCATACAGAATGTAAAGTACATGAGTTAAGTCTCCTGCTGTGAGCTGTCAGTCACAGCAGGTAACAGCTGAAATTAACCTTAGTAGTTTGACAGCTGGGGAAGGTTAGGTGTGAAGGGGGATGGGAGATGAGTCAAACTACTGTAATTCAGGCTTCACAAAAGACTGCAGTTTAGCCATTCTAAAAAGAAGCAGCAGTAAAAAGCACTTTGAAAGTCTGTTCTCTGGCATTTGCACTGTTTGTGTTTAAGTCATTGAGTGGCATGAAATGTTACTTAAAACTACTGAAAGACAGCAGTTTTATGCATGTAAAATAAATGCAATGACAGGAGCTTTAGGAAGAAAGAGGGCTGTGAGATGTAATTTTTTTACAGACAAGCACTGCAGTGTGGGATACCTAGAGGCAGAGTAAGCAATCAGAATTACTTCAAGATGCCAGACCCCCATGTGGTCAGAATCAGAAATTAAGTATAAAAATATTTAAAAACCTGTAAATAGTCCCAGAGGGGTGTTAAAATGTAGGAAACCCCAAACCATGATGAAATAAACATGTTTTTTTGAGTCTCTGGGTTCGGTTCTCCTTTAACCTTTGTCAGCACCTTTAAGTATTTCCTATTACTTGTTTCTCATTACTCTCTCTTGTTTATGCCATGTTTTTTTAAAGTCCTTTCCTTTTAATTATATCCCACTCACACGTTATCCTTTCTAAAGAAGTGCCTGTCTTCTATAAAGTACAGGAGCACTAATGTCTTATTTTTGCACCAATACACTGCATTTTTGTCTTAGTTTTTATAGGTGCATATTTTGATATAGTTATGAGTATCAGAGCTTTCAATTAAAAACAAATGCTCCTGTGAGGTATTTCTCTTTAGCCTGAGTTGGTGTCTCGGGAAATATATAAAATTTTGTCTGAGTTCCTGCGACTCTGTTCACATCCTTGTTAACCAAATATTCTCGTATATCTCTTCAAAAATCTACCTATTTTGTTGTATTTTCCTTTCTATGGTCCCCCTGATATATCTCCATTGCTGTACACCAGGTTCCGGGCCCCACTTATAAATAATTTTCCCTGCTGGAAGTTTTTCTCCTAAAAGTATTCTAAGCTCAGTAACAGTAGTTTTAAGTTGAATATATAAATATATGCCAGCACCACCCTCTTCCCCTTCAGTAATCTCTTGCTAACACATATCTGCTATTATTGTCGTCCCCCCCCCCCTTATCTGTCGCTCTTGGGGCCCTTCTTAACAATCTGCATTATTCCATTTTTTTGTCCCTGTTCTGCTGAATGTCATATTTAAATACTCATTTCTATCCAGTTGCTTCTTCTGTAACATTGTTGTACACCCTGAATTTGTTAATATTATTCACTAGTTTGCTTTATATTGTACCTGTAATGTCATTTGTATTCATGCTAATATTGTCAAAACCATTCTGATAAAAAAAAAAAAAAATGTCACTCCCACATATTATATACGACAGTTATTTTGAATATACATTTCCATCTTGCAGCTTTTACGCAATACACTAATGATTGGGAGGCTGCTCTCATATGTAGTTTCTTTTCATCTCTATTTCAATACAGGTCACATTTTCAGACTTTTTGTTTCAATAAAAACACTAAAAATGAATACATTTCCAACAAAAATCCCCCTTTAACTTGCACCAAACACAAACTGTAAACACTTTCCAAAAAGGAAGTCTGCCCCACCAGATAGTTTCTCCAAATCAACAGATACTCTCTGAGTTACCTGTTCTAAAGTTAAGGTTTAACCTTGGTAATTCACATTTTAGGGCCTTTGCTGCCACTTACATAGATTGCTATCTGTTTTATCTTGGCTGTATTCCCTTCCGTTTGTGAAAAAAACTCTTCCTTCCTTGCGATCAGCATTAACTTTTAGACATAAGGAAATATACACTGGTTTATCGTTTAGCCTTAAATGGACAAGCTAAACTGGGCACCATTGTAGTTAACATATTAAAGTACCTAGGCTGCTAAAGAAGCAGCTACATGTATAGCTGTTCACTTCCCATAATTTAAAACTTCCTTTCTTACAGCACTTTCCTTGAACTGCTTGCTAGCATCCTTTGATAATTATGTTGTACCTCAAAAGATTTCAGTCAGAACACAATGTTCAGACCTGTCATGGTTAACTGGCTGCACATGCAGGTTTCTTGTCTTAAACGAAAACCAGGTACTAACAGAAAAAATAGCTAGTTACTTTGCAAATACAGGAAAGAAATATTTCCATGTTTTTCATTTTCAAGTATCTTTGCTTAAAATATTGTCTGTAGATTAAACTAAGAATATCGATCTAGACATCCATTTTTATAAAACGGGGGAATTATATTTTAATTCTGTATAGAATATTAGTATGCTTATATCCCCAACCTTCATTTTGTTGCAGAGTAAAACATAGTGTACATTAGAAATAACAAAAAAAAAAATTCTTTAATACCACTTGTTTATACAAGTCAATGATTAAAAACTCCCTCACCTCACACTTAAAATACCTTGGGCTGCATACCATACAGATCTACTTTATAAAATAGCTTACAGTTTATATCGGGGAACTTTTATACAAGTATTAATAAGAACAAAAACTGTTTTACTTATTGACTTCAGTTTATTCAATGTTGATGTTCTTCGTATTTCACTGTTGCAGTCCTAACTTTTGGGGTTTCCTACAGTGGGAGCCCTTGGCTGGCCCAAGTACCAGAGAATAGTTTTCCTCCTGGAGCTGGCAGATGCCCTATCTGACATCACTATGCTTGGGTATAAGGGGAGTCGGCCAATATCATGATCTCAGGGTTTTTTCTTGCCATCAGAGCCCGAAGCAGAGTGCTAGTCAGTGCATCAGTCAGTCCACACCAGAGAAAAAAGACTTCAGAAAGCTAAGTACCCCATTGGATACCATTTTATGTATCATTTGACTAATGTCAAAGAAAATTAATAATTGTTTCAGCTGTGGCAAACTGGTACCACACCGGGACTTCCACTCTGTGTGTGACTTGCTTGGGGCTGGAATACAGTGTCCCCAGCTGTCATTTTTGTGGTTGCTTTAACAGCAAAACCATTAGGTGTAGGGTGAGATTTTAATGAGACATCTTCATCATCAGGCTGCTCTCTCCCTATGGCATCTGATGGTCGAGCTGAAGTAGACATCCCTAGGAGCAAAAGAGATATGGAAAAACAGTCCAGATTTAGGGCTTTGGATGATGCCTGCTTACTGTCGGCCAGTCCTCCTATGCTTGTTATTGCTGAAGTAGGTGAGGCACTTTCGCAGCCCCCTTCCCCAACCAGGGTGGTGGTGCAGGCCTCTATCAAGACCCATTCAGAGTTAGTATGCCTTCTGGTCCCTCAGGATCTTTTCAAGCTGTAGGACTCAAGTTTGTCAGTTGGGTTTGTGACCATTGTGCAGGTTCTGGCTTCTGACTAACACAGTAAAACTGACAATGGATCTTCCTGTCACCAGGACATTGCAACAGCCTTTCGCCTAAGGGTTGGCTGTCCATTCTGGGCTGGAGGTCTGCCACAGACTAAAACCTAAGGTGGCTCACAATAAAGCACCCCTTGCCCAGTATCAGCCTAGACCTACCAGCTTCCATTCCCAAGCATACCAACAGGATCTTGTTAGGTTGGCTGAAGATCTAATCTCTCTGGTTAGATCCAGACAGCATCCCCCTGAGTTTTCTCCAGGTAAAAGAAAGAGACATCCCTCCAGAAGATTTCTCTGATTCCTTTGACTCAGATGATGACTTCGACTAGGAGGATTCTACATTTTGAAAAGGGTGCTTCCATTGCCTCCTTTTCTGGAGTCTGATGCAGAGGAACATCTTGCATCGGCCTACCCTCCTAAGGATATTTCTTTTGGAGAAAGTGTACTCACCTTGAGGGAACACTTTAAGTGAGAAGCCCAAAACTACCATCTAAAAAAAAAAAAAAAAAAAAAAAAAAAGAATTGGGGAATTTCTTAACCTGCCTGAACACAAACCCCTCACCATATCTCCTGTCGTACTGGTGATAGATGATGTATTCCAGGGCTCCTCCTTAAAGCCAGACTCCCTGTCTCCTGCCCTTAGAAATCCTGACAGATTTTATAGGGTTCTGAAGTCACACAAACATCTCTTTACGAACCCCATGGCAGACCTTGTGGTTGTGACCCCAGACCCTAAGGAAGCTGAAGCTAGGTCTTCCAAAAAACCCTTGCCTACTGACAAGGAAAGTAGCGCCTTAAATATATTTGAAAATAGTTACACATCTGTTACCCTTGCCATGGGGGCCTTGAACCGCCAGTTTCACATGGTTAAGCACATGGAAACTATTCTGAATCAAGTGAAGCAGAAATTGATGGGCATGGACAGCAAGGGTCTTTCTAAGGAGTTATTAGACCTTTCTAATTCCTGCTCTCAGGTAGCCAAACACTCCCTGCTCTCTGAATGTGATGCTGTGGAAGCTTCCAGCAAGGCTGCAGCTACAGGTTCTATCATAAGAAGACATGCCTGGGTCAGAGAGCAGTCCCTCCCAGAGCATGTCAAATCCAACCTCTTGGACACCTCTTGGATAAAGATTTTCTCTTTGGTCCCAAGGCTGAAGCTGTACTCCAGAAAATGGAAGATAAAGCCAAATCCCTGCAGACTGCCAAGGACTTTCTTCCAGTCCAAACACCTCGCTTCAGCAGAAACTACCCTTCCAAGCATTGGTCCTTTCCATCCCAACCCAAGGTTAGCTAAAGAAAGCCCCATAAGGGAAGGAGCCAAAGAGAGCACTAACGCCTCAAGCAATGGCATTTAGAATCCAGTAGGCCAGGGGGCTCACATCCACTGACCCCTAGCAGAGAGAAACAGTGACTTGGCCATAGTACTCCCTACCCCCACCCCCTTCCCCCCTCCACATCCCTCTCTCAGGTTAGGCTTTCACTATTCCCCAGAATCTGGGCTCTCATTACTACAGACCAGTGAGTGCTAATATTATTTCAAAGGGTTAACCAGCTCAAATCTAAGTAACCATTGGTTCCCTCAGGCTTCCTAGACATTCCACCAAAACAAAAAAATGAGGCATTGGCCCGAGTTGCTATGTGCCCAGGGCTCTGTGGACCCTGTACTGGAATACTTAACAAGGAAGAGGATTTTATTCCAGACTCTTCCTGGTACTCAGAAAAGAAGGTACGTGGCAGCCAGTACTAGACCTGTCAAGCCTCAACCAATTCTTGCAGGTTCCAAAATTCAAGATGCTAACCCTTCAAAAACTGCTACCCGTGGTTTCACCCAGTGCTCTCTTGGTTACCCTGGATTTAAAAGATGCATACCTTCATTTCCCATAGAGAAATCACACAGAAACTTTTCATACTTCAGAGCAGCTACCAGGCACCATCAATTCTGTGTCCTTGCCTTTTGGTTTGTCTACTGCTCCCAGCATCTTCATGAAATGTCTAGCCCCTCTGATAGCCTTCTGCAGAACAAAGAGAATTCAGATTTACCCCTATTTGGACGATTGCCTCATCCAGGCAACAAACCTAGGAAAAACTCAGATAGGACCTGCTTTTCACCAAAAACCTTTTAACTTCCATCAGTTCACCATCAGTGCACAGAAATCTCAGATAGACCCCACAACCAGGGCCGTACTGGATTCAGCCCTCCAGAAGTCCTTCTTACCCCTGAACAAGCTTTCTTTCCTTACCCTTTACTTCAAATAGATTATGGTCAGGGATTGCCTCACAGCCAGGGAGTACCTCCAGGGCCCTAGGTTACATGGCCTCTTGCATCGTCATGATTGCCCTGTTCAGACTGCACATGAGGAAACTTCAGTAGCACCTCAAGAATGTACAGTCCCAGCATTCACAGCATTTCACAACCAAGATGAAGCTGATCCCTTGTCTCAGGAAGGAATTCACCTGGTGGGCCAAGACATGCTTCACCTCATCACCAGGAGCAAACTCTGACAACAAGTGCATCAGTAGTATCCTAGGAATCCCACTTCATCTGCCTCCAGACTCAAGTCAAATGGGACTTCAAATTCAGATACAAACACACAAATCTAAAAGAACTTATGGCAGTCCAAAAAGGCCTTGTAGCCTTCCAAAACGAATGGAAGACTGTAGTACTAGTATTGAAGACAGACAACACCACTGTTATGTGGTACATAAATAAACGGGGGGGACCCACCTAGCAGTGGATGTTTGGGAAACAGCAAACTTTCTAGGGTTACAGCTCATGGCACAGTACTTGCCAGGTGTACACAAACAACTAGCAGATCACCTCAGCAGAAACCTGTGAGACCTCCAGAGTGGCAATTGCATAGGGAAGTAATTCTCAGCATAGCCGCAGTCAGCCTGGAGGACAGATGCTTTCTCTTTCACTTGTACAGGCATTTTCCTCTCTGCTTTCCCTCCAGTACTTCTGCTCCCCAGGGTATTGCTAAAGATATGATAGGAGGGGTCAAGAGTAATATTAATAGCCCCAGACTGGCCTAGGCAGCACTGGTGTACCCTCTGCTACTCAGCCTGACCAGCATGGAATCATGGCAGCTGCCACAGAGAATGGATCTATTAACACAGGACAGGGGCAAGATTATTCACCCTAACCTGTGGATGCTCAAATTGTCAGCATGGATGATACCTTGATTTCATGGAAGGCATCTGTCCTTGACAAGCAGATCTTGGATATTCTAAAAGAGGCTATGAGACCTAACACAAGGAAATCTTAACACCACAGAAGGGAAAAGATTCACCGTTTGGTTCAGATAAAAGCACAAAATCCTCATCTAGCCAAGATTCCTTTCATCCTGCCTTATTTGGCTAGCCTTTTTTGGCAAAGGGGTCTCTTACTTCTCCATAAAAATCCATGCTTCAGCTATTTCACCCTACCTGCCTTCTTAGCCTCTTCTGTTTTCACACCTCCTCGTGAAACAGTTTGAGACAGGATGTTTACATTAGGCCTCATAGAAAGCCTCCAGTTCCACCCTGTAAACCCAACTTTGCATTGGAGAAACTGACCCTTCCAGCCAGCTGCTTCCACTGATTGAACATTTCTGACCTGGAAGACTGCCCTCTTATTAGCTAGCACCTCAGCCCGAAGAATTTGAGCTTCAGGCCATCGTGTGTGGAACATTCCTTCATCATTTTCCACCCAGAAAGAGTCTCACTCAGGACTAACCCTTTTATGTCCAGGGTGGTAACGGAGACCTCGTTAAATTAATCCATACATTTGACTACCTTCTTCACCAGCCCCCAAAACAAGGGAAAGGGATCCTTCATTCTTTAGATGTACATAGGCAACTGCATTACTACTTAGAACCAACAGTATCAATAAATCAAACCAAATGTTTGTGACCTTCATCAGTAGCTTTGAGAGGAAACCAGGCTCTAAGCAAACCATCTCCAAATGGGTCTCCCACTGTATCTTCTTATGTTACAGCCGTCATGGTAAGAATCCCCCTGATGCTGTGAGAACATATTCCACCAGGGCTACAGCTACCTCTACTGCATTTCTTAAAGGGATGCACACTAGGGACATTTTGGAGGCAGCAACGTGGTCTTCAGTGCATACCTTTACCATACGTTACCATATTTTTGCCTTCTCCAAGTCTAGGGCAGGATTTGCCACTGCCATCTTACAGGCCATTCTCGCCTCTCCTTAATTTTCCATACTACCTTCCTTTCAACTTTGGGAATCATTACACAAGTTAGGACTGCAAGAGTGAAACATGAAGAACACAGTACAGTGATATGTATACTTACCATAAATATAGATGTTTGAGTGTGTTTACTGTTGCAGTATTCTTTCACCCTGGCCTACAGTCTCCTTCTTAGTCAGGTTAAACCCCTCTCGTCTAATTCTCCTTTTTCCTGGATTATAGAGTCCCAGAACCTTGCCCTCAGGGACAGTTTGGGGGGTTTCCTATCTTTCGGGGCAAGAAAAGTACTGAGATCATGTTGCTGGCCGACTCCCCTTATACCCAAGAGTAGTGACTTCAGATAGGGCGTCCATTGGCTCCAAAATGAGCAAAACTATTCTCTGGTAGTCAGGCCGGACAAGGGCTTCCACAGCAGGGAATCCCACAAGTTAGGAGTGCAGCAGTGAATACACTCAAACATCTACATTTGTGCGAGTATACACAACTGTACTTTCTAATACTTCTAGTTCTCCCTCCAGTATAACAGTTAAACTTTGCCTTTTTCATCCTCCTCTTTTTGCATAGCCACAGTTCACATGTCTAAAGTGCAGCTAATGATACTGATGCTTTATATTTCTTCCACTTAATCACTGCTTTTATATTGTTGCTGATCTTTTTCCTGAGCATCTTGGTCTCCTAACAGGGGTCACTGGGTTGAGTCCAGAGTACTCCTAATTCTTATGCCCAGCATTTTTTTATTTTCCTGGTCCTCAGGAACTTTCATTTGGAACAATGAAAAAGGTTTCACTGGCAGTCTTTGTATAGACATTTCTTACTGTTAGAATATTGAAAATCTGTGTTCCCCTTAAGCTTGCTGGCTCACTTTCTTTTGGCTAAACTTTTTTTTTCCTGTATAACCTTTCTATCTCAAAAACCTTCTTTGATCCTCTAGGAAAAATATTTTGAAGGCAGCTGGATATAGCAACTTGAACCGTAACCTCTCTCCCAGTGTCCCCTGATTGTAGGGATAGACTTGCATCTCCTCTGCTTGGTGTACAGTCAGGGTTACCAGATGTTCCTATTTAAGCGGGACTGTCCCAGGAGCAGCAGCCCGATCCTGAATCCTGCACTGCCAGATAAAATCCTGAAGAAACAGCCTCCAGTTTGCTTTTTTTGATTGGCCCATAATGCCAGTATACAAGCCAATCAAAAAAAAATCGCAAAATGGAGCTACTTCTGTTGAGTGAGGAACTTCCTGATGTTCCGCATTGAACAGAAAGAAGCAGCTCCATTTTGCAATTTTGTGGTTGGCTGGTATACCGGCATATGTGCCCGTCAAAAATCACCAAACACGTAGCTACTTGTGTTTAATGCAGAACTAAAAGAAAAGTGTTCCACATTAAAGACCTTTTGTTTTTTTTGGTCCCTACATAGCAGATCAGAAATCTGGCATCCCTGTGTAATGTGAACATTCTGGTATCAGTTTAGTCAGGAGCAGTTCTTTGGCAGGATTGAAAGCTTTACTAATACAGGTCTTGGCTCCTCATGGCCAGAACTGGAACATATGAAGGATTTGCCCTGTCATTTAGCAAATCCTGTTGTGGAGCATCAGTCCAGCTGGTTATTTGTACATTCATAAAATTAATGCAGTATATTCCCTCCATTTTATTCTGGTATAACAGAAAATCTCAGATGTAATGGGATCCTATCTCGCCTCCATTCATAACTGATGGATTCGGAGCCGATCCATCGGCCACTATATACTAGAACGAAGTCTCTAATTGGCTGGGCTACCCCTTATCCCAGAATGCACCACGCCTGCTTCCCCAGATCTCGTTTGCCGCTTTTCAAGCTAGACGTGGTCTCGACTTGGCTGGAGCCAAGTGTTTTTTTTTTTTTTGATTACTTTTTGGTCTTTTGACCTAGGGTTTTCTTCACAAATTTGACAAACAGCTGTTTTAACAGCTTTACGTGTGTGTGTGAACCTGTTTTGCTATTTTTTTTTTCTCTACATACCGGGCAAGGCCCGTTTAAGTTAGAGGGCCCTTGCCCTTATTTGTGTGTGGGTGTGTTGATTTTGTCTCTACTGTACGTCCTGATTTATCGGGCTAAGCCCATTTAAGTTAGAGGGCTTCTGCCCGTTTTGTGTTCTGTATCTCGGGCCAGTCCCGTTTTGAGTCAGAGGGCTCGTGCCCTACTTTAAGGTTTGCTTTTCATTGTGGGAAATAGTTGTGTGATAGGATGTCGAAAGAGCAGAAGTCTGGTTTTAAAAAGTGCACCAAGTGCAACTACAAAATGTATCTTACTGATAGCCATGCTGTTTGCGTATATTGTTTAGGACCGAAACATCTGCAGGAAACATGTAGTGTTTGTCATGCTTTTTCCTCTAGGGTCCTTCAAGAACGAAAAAATAAATTGATCCTTAAGGGCCTTATTAAGCCCTCCTTTGAGGAAGCTTTGGCTTCTCCTTCCTCTCCAGCTTCTAAAAAGAAAAGGTCGTCGGCTCCGATCAGTCTGTCGGAACCGACTTCCAAGAAGCATAGGTCGACCTCTTCTTCCTCGGCTCCAATGGCTTCGGAGCCTCGGGTGGAAGGGTCTGCCTCAATACCTCTTTCCTTGGCTCCATTGGTGTCGGAGCCGCAGGTTGGGGGATCGAGAGGCGAATCACTACTTCGGCTCCTTTGGTCTCGGAACCGTTGGAGGTGTGCAGCTCAGACCCCACCCCCGGCCCCGAAGTCCCCTTCGGCGCCGATGCTTATTCATATGGTTCCGGATCCGGTGCCGATGGTGTTGGAGCCGTTTCGGAGCCAGTCCCCTGGTCTATCGGAGCCGAGACAGAAGTAGTCTCAGCCCCCATCTATTTCCTCTAAATCCTCCAGGTTGTCAGACTCAGATTTGGACAGAGTTCTCCAGAGGCTTTTCCAGTCCCCGGTTTTTGCAGAAATGGTCTCGGCTCCAGCCCACTCGGCTCCGGAGCCAGTCCCCACTTCGCATCCGATTCCTCCTCCAACCTCCTCGGAGCCGTTGGAGTCGGTGATGGTAGAGCGGAGCAGAGTTGTCCAGTCGGAACCGAGACTCTCTCGGAGCTTCTCTGTTCCGACCATCATTCCTACCCTGTCCTCGGCGTCAGGGTTTGGTACCGGGACTTCCTCGGTTGGTGCCGAGGGGAACACTTTGGAACTGGTAGCTTTGGTGCCTAGTCTTCCCCTCGGAGCATCGGCCGCAGGGATTCCCGGTACTGTCGTGGTCTCTCAGCCGGTGTCCTCCGTAGAGTCTGGAGGTCCTGCTTTTGAGGCCATAAGGAGTGCGCTGGCCATGTCCTTGCCGGCTCAGCAAGTCTCTACCTCACCGTCCCTAGACTTGGGAACTGGTGCTTCTGGTGTGCTTCATTCCCACGACAGTGGGGCCCCAGGGGCTGAGGATACCCCTTTGGGGGGGGTTCCCTTCTCCCGGGAGGTCCTTCGGAATCCGCTTCAGATGAACCTCCAAGAAATTAATTGTGCAAGAGGAAGCACATTGACTCCCAGGATGAGTCTATTGCATCAGATACTGACCTCGATGATGCGAAGGGGTCCCCAAAATCGTCCTCGGATGACGTCTCATTCTCAGATATCCTCGAGATCCTGAGACAGAGAGGCGATTGGCAGTCCAAAACCCCTTCCGCAGAGGAGTCAGTCTTCCTCAAGGCCTTTGGGGCCCAGCCCTCCGCCTCCTGGGTGTCTCCACCCTTCGATGAATTACTAGATTTAGTTTCTCGAAGGGTGTGGGAACACCCTGACACTGTGGAACTGGTGCCTGCCAGGCCTAACAAGTTCCTCTCTGCCCCTCCTCAAAAGGAATTTTTGACTAAAGGAGTTGCAGTAGATGCGGTGGTGGTGGCCTCTGCCACTCAGCAGGACGTGACAGAGGCTTCAACGTCTATTCACCCTCCTAATAAGGATTCCAGGAGCATGGATAGGTACGGGAAGCGTACCCTTTCTTCAGCGGCCTTTAACCTGCGGTCGCTGAATTATCTTTGTCATTTTACCAGGCTCCAAAGGGACCTCCTCAGAGAGTTAGGTGACTCTCTTACGGGTAATCTTCCTGAGGCGTTAGCCCAAACTGTTGGCGCCCAGATGACTACCCTATCTTCGATAGTCAACTCGTCCATGAGGCTCATATCATATGCAGCCGAAGGGGCGAGTAGAGCAGCGGGAACAGGCGTGGCTCTTAGAAGACACGCCTGGTTACGCTTGTGTCCTTTTGCGGAGGCCTTTAAATCTTCCTTCGCCGATGCCCCCTTTGATGGGTCCTCCCTGTTTGGACCCAAGGTGAAGGAGACACTGACTCGGTGCGAGCAGGAGGGCAAGACCTTGACTGCCGTGGGGGCCCATTTTTCCGCTCCCTCTAGACCTTACCCCAAGGCCCAGAGAGGAGGGAAAATGTGGTTCAGGAAATCTCAAAGGTCTTTCCCTACTCCACCAAGTGATCCCCCCTCTAGAGGCAGGGGGGGGGATTCAGGAAGATGCCGCCCCAGAGGCGGCAGAGGCCCCGTAACTCTGGAGACCGCGATTCCTTTCGTGGTCCATCCTACGCTCAGCGTCCCTGAGACGTGGCCCGACTGCGCATCTCCGGAGCCAGTCGGGGGTCGCTTTGCGGAACACCCGCAGGCTTGGGAATGTGTCACCAAGGATCAGTGGGTGCTCCGGACCATAACCGGAGGCTATCTCATCCCTTTCATCAAGATCCCCCCTCTTCCTATCAGGAAAATCCCGGATGTGCCACCCAGTCAGCGGGATCAAGCAGCGGTCGAGGTTTCAAAGCTGCTAAGAAAAGGAGTCATCCAGCCTGTCCCCGCCGGATCAGGAACTTACTCAAGACTATTTTTGGTGCCAAAAAAGACAGGGGACTTAAGGCCCATTTTGGACCTCAGATCATTGAATCGCTTTGTAAAAAAAATCCAAATTCCGAATGGTCACCCTTCAGTCCATTCTCCCGTTATTGGAGAAGGATGTCTGGATGTGCTCCATAGATCTCAAGGACGGTTACTATCACATTCTGATAAGTCAAGAGTCCAGGAGTCATTTACGCTTCTGCCTGGGAGCCAGTCATTTTTAGTTCCGAGCACTGCCCTTTGGTCTCACCACAGCCCCCAGGGTGTTCACCAAGTGTCTGGCAGTAGTGACAGCTCACTTGAGAAGTCTAGGATTCCAAGTGTTTCCCTATCTAGACGACTGGCTCCTTACTGCCACCTCCAAGCATCTATTAGTTCGGGCGCTTATGACCGCAGTCAGTTTGGGTCATTCACTAGGAATCACGTTCAATTGGGGAAAATCTGTGCTGCAGCCATCTCAGCTTATTACCTTTATAGGCGCAGAGTTAGACACAAGAAGAATGCGGGCATTCTTGCCGGTAGAAAGAATTCAGGTCCTGCAGTCTCAGGTTCAAACCTTGTTACCCAGATCACGAGTTCAGGCCAGACTGATTCTGCAGTTATTGGGCACGATGGCCTCGACTATTCTTCTAGTCCCCTTAGCCAGGCTGCACATGCGGGTGCTGCAATGGCTACTGTCGGTTCAATGGTCCTTTCAGGAACTCCCCTTGAACCATTTGGTCCAGATTATGGAAAATTGCCGTTGGGACCTACGTTGGTGGCTGCTTCGGTCCAACCTGGACCAGGGGCGACCCTTTGCCCTTCAGCCTCCCGTCGCCACGGTGACCACGGACGCCTCCCAGATAGGGAGGGGGGGGTCATTATCTGGACAGGTCTGTCCAAGGCACGTGGCAGGTTCACGAAACGCACTTGCATATCAATATCCTGGAAATGAGAGCGGTGCTACTGGCGTTGCAAGCACTTCATCATGCTCTTCCCCGGGGTACTATTGCGATTCTATCCGACAACATGTCGGTAGTCTGGTACATAAATAAGCAAGGCGGAACCAGGTCCTACCCTCTTTGCCGAGAGGCCATGAGAGTGTGGCATTGGGCGATTGCTACCCAGCGTTTCCTAGTGGCAACGCACATTCCGGGGAAATCCAGTGTGATTGCAGACAGGCTGAGCAGGACTTTCCTGTTGCCCCATGAGTGGTCCCTCAACGATAGGGTGGCCCCAAACATCTTCGCCAAGTGGGGCCTCCCTTGTTGCAACTTGTTCGCCAGCCCTCACAATGCGAAATGCAGGGAGTTCTTCACTCTGACTCCCTCTCAGGGGCAGATTCCCAGGGACGCTGTAGCTCACAGTTGGTCCCCCGGTCTACTTTACGCCTTCCCTCCGGTTCCCTTTCTCCCAAAGGTGATACAGAAGGCGATTTATCTAGGAAGCGACATGATTTTGATCGCTCCACACTGGTCTCGTCAGGTTTGGTTCCCCTTCCTTCTGAGGTATGCGGTGGAAGGCCCATGGTTTCTGGACCTGGTGCCCGACCTGTTAACTCATCAGTTGGGACAGTCTCACCCATCCCTCAGGTCCTTGAGGTTGGCCGCTTGGTTACTCCACTTCCAACCTTAGTCAGAGATAACTCTCTTTCTCCGGACGTCATCCACATTTTGTCCTCTTCTCACAAACCTTCCACTATTAAACTGTATTCCAGCAAATGGAAGAGGTTTGCTCTTTGGGCCCAGCAACGAGGTATAGATCCCCTTACTGCCCCTGTACCTCAGGTTTTAAAATTCCTGGCTTCTTTGTTTTATTTGGGCTCTTCAGTTTCCACAATTAAAGTCCAACTGGCAGCTATCTCTAATTTTCATGTCTCCTTTGAGCCTTCCTTAATGGCAAACAGGCTTTGCAAATCTTTCCTTAAAGGAGCGTGGCTCCTTCGGCCCCCAATAGCCCATCATGTGCCCCCTTGGGACCTGAATATGGTTCTAGCTTCTTTAACTGCCCGCCCATTTGAACCAGCAGCTACTTGTGATATAAAATTTCTATCTTGGAAAACCGCCTTTTTGGTGGCAATAACCTCTGCCAAGTGGGTCTCAGAGCTTCAGGCTCTCTGTTCTAATCCTCCTTATTTGACCTTTCACAAAGACAGTGTGTCCCTCAAGTTAAATCCCTCTTTCTTGCCCAAGGTAGCATCCCCCTTATGCATTCAACAATCCTTGGAGCTCCCTGTGTTTTTTCCCAAATTCTCCAATAGTGCAGAATATATCTTCCATCAGTTGGATGTTCACAGACAACTGCGTTTTTATTTAAGTAGGACCAATCAGACACGAAAGTCAGATCAGCTGTTTGTGTCCTTTGCGGAAAATAGGTTGGGTCAACCGGTGGCTAAAACCATCACATAGCCAAATGGATTAAAGATTGCATCTTCTTCATTTATTCACGGTCCGGCAAAGAGCTACCCTTTCCAGTCAGGGCTCATTCTACCAGGGCAATGGCTACTTCTGTAGCATTCCACTCCAAATTATCGATAGATGATATCTGTGCGGCCGCTACCTGGACTTCTCCACACACCTTCATTTCTCATTACAAGATAGATGTGGCTTCTCGAGGTAGAGTTTCCTTTGGTTCCACAGTTCTCAGGAGTGTTTTCCAATGAGCCACCTGGGATTTAGGTGCTAGGGACGCTGTCCCATCAGTTATGAATGTAGGCGAGATAGGATCCCATTACATCTTTTAGTTATGTACTTACCATAACTTCGGATGTATGGGATCCATCTCGCCACATTCATATGCACTCCACCCTCCTTCCCCTTCCCATTGGATTTAGAGGAATGTTGCTACTTACTGAGTTTTTCTCTTGAAGGACTTTAGTTTGTTACAGTTGCTGGTATGTCTCTGTGTCTGGATGTAGGTATGAAAGCGAACAAACAAGATCTGGGGAAGCAGGCGTGGTGCATTCTGGGATAAGGGGTAGCCCAGCCAATTAGAGACTTCGTTCTAGTATATAGTGGCCGAGTCAGAGCCGATGGATCGGCTCCGAACCCATCAGTTATGAATGTAGGCGAGATGGATCCCATACATCCGAAGTTATGGTAAGTACATAACTAAAAGTTTTTCCTCTTTGTGCTGCATCTTTAACAATACTATTTTTTGAAAAAAAGTTCTCCTTAAGAAGCTTCATATTCTAACAGCCTTTCCTTCATTCCAGTCTGAGTTCTGCAGTTTTATTTGCTCATTTGAATAGCTCCTTAAAGCTGCTCCTTTTCCTTTTGGCATTTTGGCATGTGTCTTTATATATTCTCACACTGTGTCGCTTAAAACACCTGAGTGCATTTGATTTATTGTTTTCTAATTTACTAGAAACCATATCCTGTACAAAAACTGAAACATGAACTGTCTTTGCTGAATAGCTGAAAGTTCTTTTTTTCCTTCAACTAAAGCATTTCCTTCTCCTTTTCAGGTTGATGTTCTCTTAATTTCTTGAATGAAATGTTTTTCCATGCTGGCATCCACATCCAAGCAGTGTAATGACTCTGCTCCAAATGAATTATACCCACATTGATAAGTTTTCATTGCTTTGTACAAATAATTTCCCAGTTTTCACATCTGAAGAGCTCTAATTAATCTGCTGCTCAGTGTGCAACCATCTTGAAAGTCTCCTTACTCATCTTCAACTTAACACTCATTGAAAGCTTTTATATCAGTCACTGCTCATGAAGTCATAATCATTGAGGCTAGCCAGTTCTTTGGTTATAGTGAAAGAGTTTCTATATATTTGTGCAGTGCAGATGTTGAAGAAAATTAATCTATATATTGTCAAAAGTTTGGGTTGTCAGAGGTGATGGTTCCTAGTCATGATCAAGAAACAAACTGCCTTAAAACCTGCTTTTTTCCCCTTTGTTTCTGCTACCTGACAGTCATCAGCTCTTTCCCAAACAGCCCACACATTCTCCATCATCAAGAACACGAGGGTCACTGAGGAGGAAATATCATGACAACAGACGTCAGGGGTGTTTTTTATGCTATACCCTTGCCCTACAGTAGTCCATGCCAGAGGTTTTGCAAAGAATGTCATGCAAAGAGTTATGTAGTTACAAACTGACACTAGAGATGTTTTGAATAGACTAATTAATTATCTTTCTGTCCTTTTGTTGACTTTGTTAATCCCTCTAGTCTGGTGACCTCTACAGGGGGGGACCCAAGGTGATATTTAGATTGACTAGGGGGAATTTGGCCAGAGCACCTGTGAAATCCCCCTACTCTTTTTCGTTAGGTGCCATGGAATCTTTTACATCCTTGTGAGCTACCAACATCTCTGGAAAGATGGGGCTTCAGTTTAACATTTCTTAGTGAAGTAATCTAATGAATTTTGTGTTAATTGTGAAGAAGTTTATTGTGAGGCTTATGACAGTATAATTTGGTATTGAGATGTGCTGAGTGGCTTTTTGCACCACGTCTTTAGGGAAATAAAAGTTGTGCTATTAGTTTTCAGTAAATTAAGTTGGTAGAGACTACATGTTAGGTAAGTTTAGGTAAAGTTTGAATAGCACGGCATTCACTCCTTTATCAGCATAGCCATATTAATAGTTCAAGCCATTGTACAAGGCTATTTATTAAGGTGACTATGATCTTATCTTTACAGAGCACTCAAGTCTGAGTTTAATATGATCTTGTTTGTGTGTCGTGATTTTGAAGAGGTAGAGAGGATTATTCCAATGGTAGTGAAACTATAAGGGGTTGGGCATAACAGTTTTACGAGATTATATGCTAAGATAATTTGGAAGATTACGCAACTTCTGTGAGAGTGACTGGGTGAAAAAGGCTAAGTGTTGAGTATCACTTTATTCATTTGTATTTTTCTTTGTTTTTAAATAATTGGCAGTATGCAACTTCCTGGGCATTGGACTGCTATGATAATTATATGTCATATTTGTGCTAAGGATTGAATCCTTCTCCCGCTATTTACTTTACTGATTTTCCTTTATTGGCATTTCAAGAAGGTCAGACCAATGAAGCATCATATGTAAGGATGATCAAATAGATATGGCATAGTGATCCAATGTTTGTTGTGCATAGTTGTTTTGTTTGTGATATTCGTTTGATGAGTTAGTTGGCTAATCATATGGACTCAGACGTGTAGGATATGCTTCTTTGGTGTTATATGATTGAAAGAGATTGCTGAAAAATTCAAAGTTCACTGTTGCAGTACTGACACTTGGGATAACTGCTTGCAGAAGTCCACTGGTCATGCAAAAGTCAGATATTTCACCTTTCTCTCTCCTGGTCTGGTGAAATCCCTCTCCTTCTGAAGTAAGGCCGTTGGTAATATAGAGAGTAGTCGGTGTGTGCTAGCTTCAGTTCGTTCTTTTGCAGTTTTACAAACCCCTCTTACTCTACTGTTACATCATCAGCCCATTGGGTAAGTTTGAAGCAGAGACTTGTGCACATACCTTATTGGGGAAACTTCTATCATGTTAAGTTGTCTATCTCGCCTTCATTCTTGCTGGATGGGTTCGGAGCCGACCTCGGCTCCGACTCGGCCACTCTAAAAGCTCGAGAGTTGGTTCCACCGGCTCGAGGCTCCCCTTATATCCCACAATGCTAGGCGTGAGTTACCTCAGATCTCGCTTGCCGCTACAGCATCGAGGTGTTGGTTTTCTACCGCTTGTTGGTAAGTGTATTTTTGTGAAATTAGCATACTTAAACCCTATATTTTAGGTTTAAATATATTTCCCTTAGTGTAGTGGATTTCTACCCTGTTATCCGAAAAATCCCGTTTTTTTGCCCGCAAGAACTTTTAAAGTCCTCGCTCGGGCCTTCTGCCCTCTCCCCATCCGCTAGTGGTGTGTGTGTGTTACTCTTAATTAAACTTTAGTTAATTGTTTATTTTGAGTTTTAGAAGTAAAATTAGTGTAATCAGTGTGTCTGTTTGAGTGTGTGTGATTACACTTTTTTGTCTAGGATGTCTAAAGACACAAAGGTCTCAGGCTTCAAGAAGTGTGATGCGTGCTGTCAGAAAATGTCTCTGACAGACGGTCACACTTCTTGTGTCTACTGCCTGGGGCCTTTGCACCTGCAGGACTCCTGTGCTGTATGCCACGGCTTCAGCCCCAGGGTCCTGCAGGAAAGAAAAATAAGTTGATCCCACGGGGTCTTCTTAAGCCTGAGGATTCCCTTTCTGTCTCTGGGAAGCCCTCTAAGGCTTCTAGGTCCTCGGCTCCAGCTACTGAGCCGAGACCTAAAGCTACAAAACCTATGTCTGCATCGGCTCCGGCTGGAGCCGATGAGTATACAGCTTCTGTGGTTCCCTCGGCTCCGGCTGGAGCCGAGGTAGTAAATCCTTGTCGGCTCCGACCAGACCTTCGGAGCCGACATCTAGGAAGAGATCCAGGTCACCATCCCTTGGCTCCGTTCATTCGGCTCCAGCATCTCCTCTGCTGTCTGAACGGAGCCGTAAATCTCACTCCTCTAGGTCATCGAGGCTGTCAGATCATGACCTCCAGAGGGTAGTGAGTCGACTTCTTAAGACCGAGGCACTGGCCCAAATGCTTCAGAGCCCGACTCATCAGTCGATGCCTGCCCCTGTCCATCAATATATTCCTCCTCCGACTCCGTTGAGCTCGGAGCCGGGCGCTGAACCGAGACTGTGGCAGCGCGGAGCCGATACAGGTGTCTTCGGCCCGTCGTCGGCTCCGATTTCTTCTTCGAGGATTCTCGGCGCCGACTTCCCTCGCCGGCTCCGAGGGTGAGTGGCATCGGACCCTTGTCCGACCCCGCTCTTCCTCTCGGAGCTTCGGCGCTGGTGAGTTCGGCTCCGACATCGGCCTCGGAGCCATCACTGTCGGTGCCGAGGGAGGTTCTCAGCTTCTCGGAGCAGGGACCTCTGGCTTTGCCTGACAGGGGTGCGTTCGAGGTCATGCGGAGTGTGTTAGAGCCTGGCTCTACTCCACAGTCGGCTCCGTCCGCCCCTCCCTCTACGGTGCCTCAGGTCAAGTCGACTCACTCCCTCATCCCGGAACGCAGAGAGCCAGCTCCTCAGGAACCCCCTGTGGGGTTTTCATCCTCTTCCGAGGCCTCTCCTGATTCGGCAGAAGAGCCCCCTTGGAAGAGGAAGTGTAAGAGGAAACACATTGACTCACCTGAGTCCATCACATCTGACACAGATTTAGATGATTCCGAGGGTTCCCCCCGTTCCCCTTCTGAAGATGTCTCCTTTGCAGACATTCTCGAAATCCTCAAACAGAGGGGAAATTGGCCAGCCCTCAGCCCTTCGGAGGATGAATCTGTGTACCTTGAGGCGTTCGGCTCTCCTTCCACCTCCTGGGTGTCTCCCCACTTTGACCCCCTCATGCAGGTGGTAGCTAAAAAGGCATGGACGGCTCCTGATTCAGTGGACCCCACTCCCAGGAGACCCTCAAAATTCATAACGGCACCATCAGACAAACCGTTCTTGACAAAAGGAGTTTCTGTGGATGCTATGGTGGTAGCTGCTGCCACTAAGAAGGAACTAGCTGATCCTTCAGTACCTGTCCATCCACCTAACAAGGAATCTAGGTCCATGGACAGGTACGGGAAGCGGATGTTCTCATCAGCGACATTTACTATGCGTTCGCTGAACTACCTGTGCCATTTCACTCGTCTTCAAAGGGACTTGATTAAAGAAGCGAGTGACATGTTGAAGGACCCTACAGCTGCGGGTTTTCAAGATAAGATGAACACGCAGCTGGCTACCCTTAACTCCATAGCCAACTCCTCCATGCGCCTCCTTTCTTACGCGGCTGATGGAGCGAGTAGGGCTGCAGGGACAGGTGTGGCCTTACGTAGGCATGCCAGGATGCGGCTATGCAATTTTGCGGACCCCTTCAAGACATCTTTCACTAACTCCCCGTTTGATGGATCATCTCTCTTTGGTCCCCAAGTGAAAGAAACCTTGACTAGGTGCGAGACTGATGGCAAGACTCTTTCTGCCGTCGGAGTCCGTTTTTCTACTCCTTCTAGGCCTTACCCCAAAGGCCAGAAAAGTGGGAAAATGTGGTTCCGTAAACAATCTCAAGGGACTTCGCCTGACGCACAAAGTCGTTTCCCCGCCAGAGGCAGAGGCGGAATAACAATGGTAGACGCCGCCTCGAGGCAGGGGGGCTCCGCAGAACCAGGGCAATCGGGAAGCCTTCTCTGATAAGCCCTTTCAGCATCCCTGAGGTGTTGCCCGACTGCCCACCTTCGGAGGCAGTCGGGGGAAGATTGTCACTGTACCCAGAAGCCTGGCTATCCCTGACTCAAGACAAATGGGTACAGTCCGTCATTTCAAGGCTATTCTATCCCCTTTCTTCGGATTCCAGTCCAATCAAAAAAATCCCTTCCAGATGTTCCACCCGCTCAAAGGGATCTAGCGGTTTTGGAAATTTCAAAACTGCTTGCAAAAAGAGCAATTCAGCCAGTTCCAGCAGACCAGAAAGGATCCGGAATCTACTCAAGGTTCTTTTTAGTTCCAAAGAAAACAGGGGACTGGAGACCAATTTTGGATCTCAGTATCTTGAACAGATCAGTCAAGAAAACAAGATTTCGGATGGTCACGCTGCAATCTATCCTTCCCCTATTGGGAAAAGGCAACTGGATGTGCTCTATAGACCTTCAGGATGCGTACTCACACATAAAAATGAACAGACGCTCCAGAAGATTCCTCCGCTTCAGGCTGGGAACCAGTCATTTTCAGTTCAGGGCCCTGCCCTTTGGTCTCACCACTGCCCCCCGGGTGTTTATCAAATGCATGGCAGTGGTAGCTTCTCACCTGAGACGACAAGGATTCCAGGTGTTTCCATATTTGGACGACTGGCTCCTCACAGCTCCCACCAAGCATCTCCTTCTGATGGCCAGGGATTACACTTTTCGCATTTGTCAAAAGTTAGGCATTTCAATAAATTGCGAAAAGTCTGTTTTGTCGCCTTGTCGTGCTATTACTTTCATAGGCGCAAATCTAGACACAGTAGACATGTCTGAGACTAACACATCAGAGAATAACAGACATTCACAAACTGGTCTCACTCCTTTTCAACAACAGAATCAAAGCCAGGTTAGTTCTGAAAGTGTTGGGAATTATGGCGGCCATACCTCTGCTTCCATTAGCCAGATTCCACATGCGGATCCTTCAATGGATGCTCTTTACACAATGGTCATACCAGCAACTTCCAATGTCTCACACCATTATGATCACGTGCGTGCAGAAATCATCTCATGTGGTGGATGTCTTCCCTCAGCTCTTGTTGGGAAGACCCTTTGTTCCACCCCTCCGGTTGCTACTCTGACAACGGATGCCTCCCTGATCGGGTGGGGGCATTATCAGGGCAGGACGGTCCAGGGCACATGGCAACCAAACGAATGCCACTTGCACATAAATGTTCTGGAGATGAGAGCAGTGCTTTTAGCGTTGCAAGCCCTTCAAGACTCTCTTCCCTTGGGAACGATTGCAATCCAGACAGACAATATGTCTGTAGTGTGGTACATCAACAAACAAGGCGGAACCAGGTCATACCCCTGTGTCGAGAAGCACTCAGATTGTGGCAATGGGCGATTTCTTCTCAGCGGTTTCTGATAGCAACGCACATCCCCGGAAGTCCAATCAAATTATGGACAAGTTGAGCAGAGCTATCCTCATGCCTCACGAGTGGTCTCTGAAAGACTCTGTAGTGAGAGAAATTTTCCTCAAGTGGGGTCAGCCTTGCTGCGATCTTTTGCTACTCCCCAAAACAGCAAGTGCAGAGAATATTTCACTCTATTCCCTTTACCAGGCCAACCCAGCAGAGACGCTCTAGTCCAAGTTTGGCCCGGGACTTCTGTATGCATTTCCTCCTTCCCACTAATCTCTCAAGTGATACAGAAAGCTATCGCTCAGAAGGCCTCATTGATCCTCATTGCTCCTTACTGGCCTCGACAGGTGTGGTTCCCCTTTCTACATCAATTTCTATTGAAGCGACCGTGGCATCTGGACCTAGTTCCAGATCTTTTGGTCCATCAGTGGGGTCAGTTACATCGGTCCCCTCCCTCTCTGAACCTCACTGCTTGGTTCCTCCAGTTCCAACCTTAGCCAGGCTTCCTCAATTATCTCACTCTGTTTGAGATATTTTGATAGCTTCCCATAAATCTTCCACTCGGAAGATTTATTTGAGTAAGTGGAAACGCTTCACATATTGGGCTCAAGGAAGGGACATAGATCCTTTCACTGCTTCCATCCAAATAGTCCTTGATTTTCTAGCTGAACTCTTCCATGCAGGTTCATCTCCCTCTACTCTTAAAGTTCAATTGGCAGCTATTTCTAACTTTCATGTGGGTATTTCTGAATCTGCCTTAATGTCCCACAAACTTTGCAAAGCATTTTTGAAAGGAGTTTTTCTTCTCAGACCTCCTATAAGAAATCCTCCTTCTCCTTGGGACCTAAATTTAGTTCTTGCTTCTTTGATTCTTCCCCCTTTCGAACCTGCAGTCTCCTGTTCTTTAAAATTGCTATCATGGAAGACTCTCTTTCTGGTAGCTATTACTTCAGCTAGAAGAGTTTCAGAACTTCAAGCACTCAGCTGTCGACCTCCTTATCTATTGTTTCATAAGGACAGGGTATCCTTACGAACGAACCCGTCCTTTTGCCTAAGGTAGTCTCGACGTCAAATCTAAATCAAAGCATTGACCTCCTGTCTTTTTTCCAGAATATTCCAATAGATCTGAACAAAAATTACACTGCCTGGATGTTCATCGTCAATTGAGGTACTATTTGGATAGAACAAAACAATTCAGAAAATCTGACCAGCTGTTTGTCTCCTATGGAAGGCAGAAAGGGACTTTCAGTTTCAAAGGTATCATTATCCAGATGGCTAACATCTTTGATTTCCCTTGTATATGAAATTAGACACCAAAAGCTGCCTAATAAACCTAAGGCCCATTCCACCAGAGCTTTGGCTACTTCTTTAGCCTTCCAAGACAGACTGCCTATTGACACCATTTGTGCAGCGGCTACTTGGGCTACTCCTCACACTTTCATTTCTCATTATAAGTTGGATTTAGCTTCTAGGCATAGAGCTAACTTTGGTTCCACTGTTCTCAGGAGTCTGTTCCGTTAGGCCACCCGGGACAAGGTGCTAGGGACGCGGTCCCATCCAGCAAGAATGAAGGCGAGATAGACAACTTAACATAAAGAAGTTATGTTCTTACCATAACGTTCCATGTTAGTTGTCTTCTTCTTGCCTTCTTCTTGCGTCCCACCCTCCTGCCCCCTGGCCTGGACAGACCTAGAGGAGTTATGATTGTGACCTCTCTTTCTACCACCTCTATACTTTAGGTATATGCTCTGCTGTGCATATTTCCTGGATCAGGATGTAGGTCACCCTTCTCTTCCCCCTTATTTGTAGAGGTGGATTTTGTTACTAATTATTCTATTACTGTTATAGGCTGGGCCTAGCTTACAAACGAGATCTGAGGTAACTCACGCCTAGCATTGTGGGATATAAGGGGAGCCTCGAGCCGGTGGAACCAACTCTCGAGCTTTTAGAGTGGCCGAGTCGGAGCCGAGGTCGGCTCCGAACCCATCCAGCAAGAAGAAGGCGAGAAGAAGACAACTAACATGGAACGTTATGGTAAGAACATAACTTCTTTTTTTCTAAGAGTGAATTGTTTGTAGATGTCCGAGAGTAAAGTGAACAATTATCTAAGGAGCAGAGGGTCAGCAACTGTGCTATTGTCTGAGTGTGGGGGTGGTATCTCTTGGATTTTTGGAGGGAGGAAGTGTAAGGAGATCCTGGTCACCTGGCGCCTGTAAGTATGACCACACTCCCAAATGGCCCAGGACACAGAAACCTAAACATCTGTTAGTTTGCTGCAGCCGCAACTGACTGGGTCTCAACCCAAGTTTTCCACAGGTTTTTTCACATGACCTTTTCAAACTGGCTGAAGATTTCGTGAGAAATCCAGACAGAATTTGAAAAAAAAATTGTGCTCCAGAGATCACCTTCACCAAGAGAAGAAGGGAGCCTTCTCCCAAGGGAGATTTGGATTTTTCTGCCTCTGACTTGGAAGAGCTGGTTTTTGCTGAACAGCTTTCCAGAGCCACCTCATTGGATTCGGATTATGATGACAGCTCTGTCCTTGGCCTCACCACCGGAGGATTTATCATTTTGTGATATCATTCACATAGTGAAGGAATCTTTCACGTGGGAGTCAAAAAACTTCTGTCTGGACCAGATTAAGTACTGGCAACCTGCCTGAGCCTATATACTTGGCTATTCCTCCTGTCCTTGAGCTCCTGTTTGATGCTTTTAGTGCTGAATCTTTGCAGACCAGTTCTCATCCCCCCCCCCCCCCAAGAAGCAATTCCGCTACTTGTAGGGTCCATGAATCACATAAATGTTTGTACAGAAATCCAGTAGCTTATCCAACATTAGTGTCCCTAGATTCCAGCAAGGGATCAGGTGGGGCAGCAGCCTGGAATGCAATTCAAAATTGAGAGCGAGTCTAAAGTTATCTGTTGGTTTGGTAAGAAGACTTGCAACTCTGTTACCATAGCCATTAATGCCATCAACTGCTAGTCTCTATGCTCAGATTTTGAGTCTCTGAGCAATTAAGGCAAAAGGTAGGAGGAATTGCAGGACAAGGGCCTAAGGAATGTAAAATCTCAGGTTGCCAAGCACTCCATGAAGTGCAGCTGTGGTGCAGTATATGCATCATGTAGGGCAGCTGCCATGGTGCCTGTAGTGAGGAGACTGGCCTGCTTGAGGAGTCGGA
This sequence comes from Protopterus annectens, assembly GCF_019279795.1. Classification (NCBI taxonomy): domain Eukaryota; kingdom Metazoa; phylum Chordata; order Ceratodontiformes; family Protopteridae; genus Protopterus; species Protopterus annectens. The sequence goes on along the minus strand of NC_056735.1, from coordinate 1,650,666,375 downwards.
CCTTTCCAGTGCATGTCATGAAGCTTGTTGATGCCCTTGTAGATAAGTGTTTCCTCTTTAGATCTCCTACCGAGATTGGGGTTCAGAATGCAGGAAGGGTAGATACTGTAATCCATTAAGAACTCTTTCAGTCCCCTCTGCCTAGATATGTTAGAAGCGCCTAAACAGGGCAAAATTAAAACCCAAAAAAGGCTAATTCTGAAAAGTGGCAAACTGATTCCAAAGGTAGATCTAGGGGGCCTCAGAGCCAGGATCTTCACAGGGAACTGCTGTGACTTTCTACATTACCTCTCTCCACCAAAATAAAAAAAAACTCTCCCTGTTCATAGGTTGGTGCTAAGCTATCGGCCCGAGGGCCTGTACAAGCCTAGCCATAACAATTCCCTGGCTATTTCTTCCCACAATATTTACTTCCCTGGACCCCTGTCTAGCAGGGCGACTGATGTGATCACCGGGGTAAATTTCCTATCTCCCATTCAGTCGTCAAGGTTCCTTTTGAAGAGGGCCAAGGAGGTGCTCTGCTTGACATGTATGGGCAGTCTATTCCAGAGTATGAGGAGTTTCTGGGTCAGGAACCTAACCTTCCACCATGTTTTGTTCATTGTGATGACAAGGTTTAGGTCCCTGGAGTGTGTGGCTCTGATGGATTGGGATTTCTTTAAGTGAGCATGTCCCACAGCTCTGGGTTTGACATGGCCTTGTATGTTAAGCAGGGATCACCTCTGAGTAGACAATATGTGACAGAGTATAGCTGGAGTTTTTTTAGTCGGTCAGCGTAGGGCATTTGATTTAGGCCTGTGATTCTTTTAGTGAGGTGTTTCTGCGGCCGTTGCAGATGTCTTGTGAGGTACATACCAAATGGGGCATTGTACTCTATGATGTGTCTAATGAGGGATGAATACAGTGGGACAATGACCTCCTTTTTTCTGGATGAAAAGCCCTTAGTGATGAGGTGTGCCACATAGAAGGATTTCCTGACTGTTTTGGCGGTGTGGTTATCAAAGGTGAGACCACTGTACACCTCTGTTCCTAAGTCTCTTATAACACTTTTGGTGTTTAGTGTACTGCCACCTATGTGGTAATTCATGGGTACATGTTTTTTCCCCAAAGGGGATAACTATGCACTTCTTGGCATTGAGCTTGAGCCCATGGCTCTGGCACCAATCCTCTGTTTCTGTAAGGCCCTTTTGTAGAATATCCGCATCATTTGGTGATTCAGTAATGGCTCCCAGTTTGCGGTCATCTGCGAACTTTGTTAGCCAGAGTCCCTTAGTGTTGGCCTGTACTTCAGAGAAGTAGATGCCAAACAAGAGCAGTCCCAGGACTGAAACCTGAGGTACTCCACTTGTCACTTTTCTCGAGCTGGGTTTGGAGTCTGCTATTTTTACAGTGTGGGTTCTGTCAGTAAGCCAGTTGGCAACCCATCGAGTGACATAGGGATTTATGCCCAGCTTAGTAAGTTTATTTATGATTAAAAAGTGGGGGATGATGTCAAAGGCCTTGGTGAGGTCCATATAGGCTGTGTGGACCGTCATACCATCGTCCACGGCTCTGAAGACTGATTGGAAGAAGTCAGTCAGGTTCAGGAGACACGATTGGCCCTTCACGAACCCAAACTGGGTGGGGTCCAGTGTTTGAAAGTTGCCAATGTCTTTGTTTATAAGTTCCATGATGATGCGTTCCATGGCCTTGCAGATCAGGCTCAGCAGACTGATGGGACAGTAGTTCCCAGGATCCAAGGTGGATCCCCCCTTGTGGAGTGTGATATCTGTAGCTGTGTGCCACTCAGTGGGCATGAAGCCTGAGGTGAGGCTATGATTAAACATGACACTTAAGTGAGTTGTCAGTTCATTTTGTAGTTCATGTAGTACACAGCCCGGGATGTAGTCTGGTCCCATGGATGCTCGATTCTTAGCTTTGGAGAGTGCGTTTTTTACCTGTTTGGCCGTGATTACTGGAATTTGGCAATCTTTCGGTATTGAGATGGGCCCTTTAGGGGGTGAGGGGGGGGGGGTGAAGTTGATACTGAATCGATCTGCCAGGATATTGGCAATGTCCTTGGGATTACTATATTTAATGCCATTCTGTTGTAGCTCAGAATAGATCTGAGCATTGCTATTTAGATTCTTGACATAGCTATAGAATGCCTTGTGGTTGTCTTTGGAATCTTTGGCAATTTTATTTTCGTAACTAGCTTTGGAGGATTTTATGAGGGATCTCAGCTTCTTACTGAGGCTGGTAATGGAGTTTTTTTGCATCCTGGGATTTTCCACTCTTCTGCAACAGTTTCTTCCTTCTGTTTTATAGTTTGTTTATGACAGGGGACCACCAAATTGACTTCCTTTTTTTGAAGGAGAGCATCTTGGTTATATTTAGGATGGCACGATTCATACACGAGTGGATGTGCTCGTACAGTGCCTTAGTGTAGGATTTGGCAGTCGAACTTTCAGTTTCCATGTGCATGGGTGTCATGAATTTTGTGACTTCTGACTTGAGTAGCGTGAAGTTGGCCTTGGAGACATTTTTTATGGATGATTCCTTACTGGGGCATGTGGGTGGGATGTGGATGTCAAAGTTGATTAGCTTATGGTCAGACCTAACCAATGATGGGGTGACCACTGGTGTGGAGTATCGATTTCCCATGTTGGTAATGACCAGGTCCAGGATATTGGAGCCCCTGGTGGGACTGTGGATCAGTTGATCCAGGGTGTTGGAATTTATGAATTCCAAGAACCATTGGGTAAAGGTGTTGGTATACGAATAGTTTTCCAGTTAATGGCAAGGTAGTGGAAATCATCCAGTAATAGTTTTTGGTTGTATCTTAATATTTTCCAGTATGTTTAGAAAGGTGTAGTGAAAATCTTGGGGCATTGTAGGGGATCTGTAGCAAGCTACAATTTGGATTGCAGTCTTACCTAGTGTTAGCTGCACCTGGAGAAATTTTGGATGCATTGTGTTGGGCAACTAGCCTGAAGGTGTGAATATCCTTTGTGAATATGGACACTCCTCCACCTTTAGTGTTTCGGTCCTGGTTTGGTGGCCAGAAAGTGTGGTAAGAGTTGTAGCCTGGTATTGCAGGGGTGCTCTCTGGAGCCTTGAACCAGGTCTCAGTTACTGCACAGATATCGATGTTCTCCATTTTTAGGAGTGCCTCAAGAGAGTGCATTTTGAGGTTTAGACTTCTATCATTGAGTAGCATTGCCTTCAGATTTTACATACTTGTACCTGTTATGGTGGTGGTTTTGTCCTTTGAGCCTTACCTAAAAAAGGCACTGTGGGGGTGGCAAGAGCCTTAGCCAGTAAGCTGAATCCCAGGGGCGACAGGAGAAGACCATCTCTGGCAAAGCATCGTGGTTTGTCGATCATGTTGTCCCAGGCAGACAGATACTGGATCCCCTTTAAATGACACCAGAAGCTTAGCCAATTGTTAAAGTCAATCATTTGTCCTTATACTGTGGTATAATTCTGGGCGAAGGCAGGATGCTACTCAGGGCTAGGGTCATACCTGCCCGGGTTTCATGATCCGAGATCTCTTCCATGTATCTTTTCATGTAGTCCAGGGAGGTACGTCTCAAGTCATTCACTCCAACATGGAGAATGACAGAATCATATTTGTACTTGTTGTGGACTGACTTGAGTGCATGCGTTATGTGGCATGCGTTATGTGGCGGATCCTGGCATCCAGCAGGCAGCTGACTATAATTTTCTCCTTGTTCAGCCTGGTGAGTGGGACATCAGTGTGCCTGACTATAGAGTCACCTGTGACTAAAGTGTTGGGTACATTGTCTTGCCTTAGTGGCTGTTGTTGGGTGCACACTGGCATTGTGAGCTATGTGATACTTGGTTGTGATTATTGTTTGTTTGCATTTTAGCTTAAGAGGTCTTTGTTGGTTGGGCAGGTTACTGTTAAGGGCCTTCGCATATGTGTGTTTAGTGTTGCTATGTGTGGGTGTTGGTGTTGAGGGTTTTGAAGGGCTATTTGTTGCTTCAGGTGTAGTGCGGGTGTTAACCTTCTCTAGATTGTCTAACACAATCTTGGCTGGAGAGAGCTTTGCTTCCAGTTTGGCTATGTAAGTGCATCTCTCGGAGGTTGTAGTGCTGTGTGGTAGGAGGAGACAGTTGTGTACATGAGGCAATTGCTGCATTGCCCCAGTAAGCCCAGAGTCACCAGGTGGACAGGAGAAATCACCGGAAGCTGACTTTTGGACATGCTTAGGTGTCCCCCCCCCCTTACCTTGGCGAGGTACTTTGCAATTATAGGCTGTTTAGTGCCTACGATTAATTTCTCCTTATTAACAAAGAGAGTTGAGAGCTTGTATCAATTTAACCTGTGAAGTAAAGTGGAACGGTATTTGATAAATACTCAAAGAAAAAATGAGTTTTAACAACAACATACAATATACACATTTTTAATAAGAACAGCAAAGCTTTTGGGTTCACAAATAACACTTCAGTGCAATTTAATGTCACTTAATTACATAGGTTCATCGGTGTGTACTAGGCTAATGGCCCTGGAGACTTTACAAGCCTAGCCCATAGAAGTGCCCTGGCATTGTGCCGCCTGACGTTGGTTCCCAGTGCCTCTATCAAGTAGAGCCACTGGAGTGATCCCCGGGGTATTTCCCATCCACTCATCAAGATTTCTCTTGGAAGAAGGCCAGTGAGGTGCTCTGCTTGACATGTATGAGAAGTCTCTTCCAGAGCATGGGCAGTCTCTGGGTTATGAACCTGTCCCTCCAGCATGTTCTGTTGATTGTGGTAATGAGGTTGAGGTCTCTGGAGCATGTGGTGCGGAGAGATTGGGATTTCTTTAGATGTAGCATTTTTAATAGAGCTGGGTCAGATATGGCTTTGTAAGTCAAGCAGAGATTGCCTCTTAGTAGACGATATGAGAGAGAGAATAGCTGGAGTTTTTTGAATCTGTCTGTGTAGGGCATGTGTATAAGGCCTAGGATCCTCCTCATGAGGTACTTTTGTGGCCTCTCCAGCTGTTGCAGGTGTCTAGTGAGGTACTTGCCAAATGAGGCAGCATACTCTATGATTGGTCTAATGAGGGAAGAGTAGAGAGAAACGATGACCTCTTTCTTCCTTGATGCAAAACCCGTGGTAATGAGATGTGCCACATAGAAGGACTTTCTGACCACAGTGGCAATGTGGTGGTCAAAGGAGAGGTTGCTGTCAACCTGTGTCCTCAGATCTCTTATAATGCCTTCAGTGTTCATTAGGCTCCCATCGATGTGATAATTAGTGGGATCTGAGTTTTTCCCAAAGGAGATGACACCGCATTTTTTGGCATTAAGCTTAAGGCCATGGTTTCAACACCAGTCATTGGTCTTAGTTAGGCCTTTCTGTAGTATGTCTGCTTCACTTGGGGGGGGGGGTTGTTAATGGCTCCCAGCTTGCAGTCATCTGCTAACTTTGTCAGCCAGAGTCCCTTAGTGTTGCCCTGGACTTCTGAGAAATAGATGCTAAACAGGAGAGGACCCAGGACCGATCCCTGTGGGACTCCACTCGTAACTGGTCGGCAGTCTGACTTGGGAGTCAACTACTTTCACACTCTGGGTTCTGTCTGTGAGCCAGTTTGCAACCCACCTAATATAGGGGTTGATGCCTAGTTTTGGTGAGTTTATCAATAATTCTTGAGTGAGGAATGGTATCAAAGGCCTTGGTCAGATCGAGGTAGGCTATATGAACTGCCTTAACTTCATCCACAGCTCTGGTGACTGACTCAAAGAAGTCAACCAGGTTGAGCAGGCATGATCTACTTTTCACAAAACCAAATTGTGTGGGATATAGAACTTGGAAATTCCCTATATCCTTGTTTATTAGGTCCATGATGATGCACTGCTATAGCCTTACATATCAGACTCGTCAGGCTAATGGGGCAATAGTTTCCAGGGTCTGTTGTTGCTCCTTCTTTATAAAGAGGGATGACTGTAGCAGTGCGCCATTCAGTAGAGACACAAAGCCTGAGGTGAGGCTGTGAGTGAACATAATCATTAAATACTCATGTCCTAAACAGCACAGCCAATAAAAGCATAGACACAGTTATGCATTCTATTAAAAAATAAATAAATATTGATAGTACATTGAAATCTTTTACCCTTAATGTTTTGCAGAGCTGTAATGGTGATCCTAGATCTGAAGGATAACTACCCATGTCTTTCCATAACTCAGAGGGACAAAGTAATTCCTGAGGTTCAAGACAGGAGATTCCCATTTTCTATTTACATCTAGTAGTTCCTTTTTGCAGAACAAAGGGTTTCACATTAAAGCATACCTTTGTTTGATCAGTGTACTGAATTCTAATTGCCCCCTTACATGTCCTTGTCAGCCATTGCTCATGCCCCCTCCATAATTTTTTGCATCCATATCCTCACTCCTCTTTCTGTATAAACCCATCCCTTTCCAAGCCTTTGGCTATCTTCACCTCTTTTTTTTCCTGGCAAGTTCAAGTTCTAGTATTTCCTCCCCAGTCTATCTCTCCCCTTGTACACCCCCAAAAGGTATACATCACATCAGTCTGGTATTTTCTACTCCAGATTTCTCTTGACCCCCTTTGTAATGGTGCAGTTTCAGTACATGTTGACCATATATGCATCTGATCAGCATTTTCTTCCTCAAATCTCCAGCACTCCTTGAATGGGATGATAGCATCCTTCTCTCTCTATCCTTACAGGGTTGTATACCACTTGTATGCCATCCTTTCATACTGATCCCCAACAGAGCCAACCTCTTTTATAATTTTTATCTTTGATAGTGCACCTTTCCAAAACCTTTCTTATGCCCATATTGCATCCTCTCTACTCCACTGATACTGCAGTTTACCAGACGCGTGCGCACACATGCTGTCTCCAAATTACTCTAGAAGTTTCCAGTTCCTCCTTGTAATTATTTACTTACTTACTTACCTGGCTCCAGTTTTTTCCTAAAATTCAGCGTACCTCGTAATTCACTTTTTCTTCTTATAGGTTCATAGGTGTTTACTAGTCTGATGGCCACACGGGCCTTTTTAAACCTAGTCATGCATCCCAAATGTAAGTTCTGGTACACTTGATAAGTGTAAGCAGGCGGCTGGGAGATGAACAATTTACAGAATGGCTGTGTCCATTAAAGACACAGGTGCCAAATAAGGGATGAATTTCTTGTTCCCCATCCAGTTGTCCAAGTTTAACTTGAATTGGGTTAGAGAGAAGCTCTGCTTCACATGGATGGGGAGCCTGTTCCAGCAAAGAGGTGGTCTCCGGGATACATGGCTGTCTCTCCAGCAGGTCCTATTTATATCACAGGCAAAGTTTAAGACTTTAGAATGGGTAATTCTGGTGCTGTTTGATTTGAGGATATGCAAGAAGTCCATAAGGGTGGGGTCTGACATTGCCTTGTATGCCAAACACAGATCACTCCTCAACAGCCTGTAGGAGGCCGAATACAGGGATAGGGCCTTGAAATGGTCTGCATAGGACATTTTACTTACGTCCTGTATTCTTTCGGTGAGGAACCTCTGTGAATGTTCCAGTTGATGGATATGCCGGGTTAGGTACATACCAAAGGGGGCACTATACTCAATGATGAGTCTGATGAATGCCGAATGTAGTATTACAATGATTTCCTTGGACATAAATGCCGTACCTTTGTTTAAAAGTTGAACAACATAGAATGATTTCCTCACTGCTGTAGACATATGATGGCCAAAGGCTAAATTACTATGCATGTCCGCAAGTCCTTGACTACTGGGTCAGCTTTTAGGGATGTGTTGCCAATATGATAGTTACAGGGGTGGATGACTTCACGAAGGATACTGTTATGCATTTCTTGGCATTTAGTTTTAATCCATGGCTCTGGCACCAGTTTGTCTGTGTCAACCCTTCCTGGAGAATGTTTGTGTCAGTGGAGAATTCTGTGATGGATCATAATTTGCAATCATTTGCAAATTTAGTCAGCCAGAGGCCAGTGACATTGGCTTTGACTTCAGAGAAGTAAATGCCAAAAAGGAGCAGTCCTAAGACTGTTCCCTGAGGGACTCTCCTTGTGATTGGCCTCATTGTGGAGGTGGCTTACCCAATTCTGACTTCCTACGTCCTTGTCTGTGAGCCAGCTGGCTATTCCATGGGAGATGTAAGGGTTTATACCTAACCTCTTGAGTTTGTCAACAAGGCCTAAATGGGGTATTGTATCAGATGCCTTGACCCAGGTCAAGGTAGACAGTGTGAACCATTTTGCTGTCATCCATTGCTTTGGTGACCTCAAAGTCCACCAGATTGAGTAGGCATGATCTACCCTTGAAAGCAAATTGGGTTGAGTTCAGTATCTGGATGATGTTCTTCGTTGTTTCACTGTTGCAGTCATCACATTTGGGGTTATCTGCTTGCAGGTAGCCATCATTCAGCCTGATTATCAAAGTCTTGGGTCCTGCGTCAGTTGCTGTCTCATTTTTCATGACGTCAGGTAGTCAGGGGTATAAAGCATGCAGCCGACACCATTACATCAGTCTTTCTTGCCATGCGGTGCCCGAAGCAGAAGCAGTTCTCAAGTGCTGGTCGGCCGACTCCTGAAATTTTCATTTTCGAGTTTCAGATCCGAAGTCTTCAACTAAGCTAAGTACCCCGTTGGGGATCCTTTTTCTTGCTCTAAACCGATGTCAGTAAAAGTTAACAATTCTGTTTCTTGTGGAAAGCAAATACCTCATAAAGATTTTCATTCGGACTGCATTCCTTGCTTAGGCCTAGACCACGACGTACCTCGCTGTCTGTTTTCATTTTCGCATCTAAATATTTTGGTACTCTGTTCAATTATCCTTAAATGGCTTTGGTAAGCCACCCGACTACCAAAATTCTGAAAAATCGCAATGATAAAGACAGACAGACCGCATAGGTCCAAAGCTGCCAACAACGCTTCTCCTAAGCTAGTCGCCAGTTCGCCGGTACTCAGTGAGGCGCTTTCGCAGCCCCTGATGCCCGCTACTTCAGATTCGCAGGCCTCTACTGAGACCCATTCGGAGTCCGGTATGCCGTGAGATGCTTGTTAGACTGTGGAACCTGCGGATGTCTCTACCTTGGATGGGTCCAGAGCAGCTGTGCAGGCACCGGCTTCTGAGGGTGTATTCAGGCCTACTGACTTGCATATTAAACCGACGCTATCCTCTTCTTCAAGGCCTAAAACTCGATCCATGTCTAAACAACCGACGCCCAGACTGCATGGTCAGCCCCAATGCCTAAAAAACAAATGATAAGAATGGCTGAAGACCTTATTACTCTAATCAGGTGAAGCTGCCCTTCTCCCTCTGAGACCTAGGACTGATTTTCCTTTTGATTCTTCTGATCAGGATTCTGAAATTTCTGTTTTCTCTGATGACCAGGAGTTACCTTTATCGACCTATGAGGATTCTGATGCTGAGGACTCCATTCCCTCTGCTTCCCCTCCAGAGGATTTCTCTTTTGGTGAAACCTTACATACTCTTAGAGAGCATTTCCATTGGGAAAGTCAGGATTACTCAGACTCCAAAAAGAGGCTTAGGGAATTCTTACTCCTACCTCAACACAGGCCTTTAGCTATCCCTCCTGTACTAGACATTGTAGATGATGCCTTCTCGGAATCTAGCCTGGCCGCTGACAGTTTACCTCCTGCTCCCAGAAAACCTGATGGGTATTACAGGGTACCTGACTCTCAAGTTCCTCTTTAAGAATCCTACTGTGGATCCTGAGACAATTTCACAGGGACCCAAAGGCATTAAGGCTACTACTGCCAAAAACCCTACCCCCTCTGATAGAGATTCCAGGGCCCTGGATAGATGGGGTAAGAAGGTATGCACTTCTGCAGCTTTGGCCGTTAGGGCCTTAAACTGCCAGTTTCATATGTTAAAGTATCAGCAGCATATTATTGGATTGCTTAAACAGAAAATGATGTTGATTTCTGACTGTGCTGAAAATAAAGAATTACAGGATTTAATGCATTTTCTCAACAAGTTGGAAAACATACTTTGCAATATGGTTTTGATTCATTAGAGGCATCTTGCAGGGCTTAGAAGGCATGCTTGGCTTAAGGAGCAATTTATGCCAGCTCATGTTAAAGCTAAATTACCGAATGCTCCCCTAAACTAAGACCTCCTGTTTGGCAATGAAGCAGAAGTACTTAAAAAGATGGAGGAAAAAGCTAAATCTATGCAAACTTTTAAAGATTTCCTGCAAGTACAGCCTCCCAGATTTAGTAGGCATTGGCCTTCTAAGAATTGGTCCTTTCCTGCCTCTTCCAGGCCTTCTCAGTCCAAACCCAGAACAAGCAGAACACCCAGTCTTCAATCCCAAGGTACTCACGGGCCTAAGCAGTGGGGGTCTCCTACTTCCAAAGCTGGAAGTAGTAAGACACCCCCCTATGGTAAACTGTCACAATGACGTAACTTTAAACCTTCCGAGCCCTGCTCAACTGACTGTTCCTTTAGGGAAAAGATCACCCTGCATGCAAAAAATTGGGAACTCATTACCTAGGACAAATGGGTCTTAAGTATAGTTTCCCAAGGATACAGATTCCACTACTCCCAAATCAGTGGGCAGAGGCTCAAAACAAGATGTTCATCGTGCATACAGCTGCAGTCATTACAGATGGGTTATCCTGCCGTCAGGCGGGTCCTCGGTCGGCCGAATTCCAAAGTCTAGGTCCGGCGTCGGTTGTCATCACTTCTTCCCTGACGTCAGTGCAGCAGGGGTATAAAAGAGGCAGCCGACGCCATTTTCTCCAGTCTTTCTTGCCGCGCAGTGCCCGAAGCAGAAGCAGTTCGCAAGTGCTGGTCGGCCAGCTCCTGAGATTTACGAAAGTATTTCAGCCGAAGTCTTCTTGAAAGCTAAGTACCCCATTGGTGAAACTTTTCTTGCCTCAGACCGATGTCAGACAAAGATAATAATTGCATTTCATGTGGGAAGCAAATACCGCATAAGGATTTCCACTCTTTCTGTATACCTTGCTTAGGCCCAGACCACGACGTCTCGGCCTGCCGTTTTTGTGCTAGATTCAACAAGCGCACTATTAAGCCTCGGGCGGAGTTCGCCCTTCACTTTTTTGGCAAAAAATTTAATTATATTATGTCGTCGGATACTCCGACTCCAGTTTTGAGCAAAAAACGCAAAGATAAGGACCGACATACGAGGTCCGCACCATCTACTGAAATCACGCTAAGGCCGACTACCAGTTCTCCGGTACTCAGCGAGGCACCTACGCAGCCCCTGAGTACTGATGACACTACATTAGCGGTGTCTTCAGTACCTGAGGTCGCAGGCTCCTCGGCCCCCATTCCTACTACAGATACTGACGCCACTCCTGGTGGGGAAACTCAGAATTTAGACAGACCTGCCTTTTCTCAAGGGGTCTTCAGGCCTTCCTCCTTCTCTATTAAAGCCTTCACTAAATCTAAAGCAGCCATGAAATCCAAAAAATAGGTTCCTCAGACCCCCTCTCAAGGCACCATGCCTAAAAACAGATGCTTAAAATGGCTGAGGATTTGATTACTCTTATCAGGGGTTCTCATCCCCCTTCTGACAAAAGGCCCAGATTAGAGGAAGACTACCCTTCCTCAGATCAAGCTTCTATTACCTCAGAACTATCTGAGGACCAGGATTATGCCTATTCTCCATTCGAAGACTCTGATGCAGAGGAGTCTATTCCCTCGTCTCCCCCCCTGAGGACTTCTCTTTTGGGGAAACCCTGCATACATTGAGGGAACACTTTCACTGGGAAGGCCAAGATTACTCAGATTCCAAGAAAAGGCTCAGGGAATTTCTTCTGCTCCCCCAGCATAGGCCCCTGGCTATCCCTCCTGTTTTAGATATATTGGATGGTGTGTACACAGAAGCCAGCCTTAATCCAGATTCTTTGCCTCCAGCTCCTGTTAAATCAGACAGGTATTACCGGGTTCCTGATTCTCACCAGTTTCTATATAAAAGCCATACTGCTGACCCAGAAACAATTTCACAGGGTCCCAAGGGAATAAAGGCCTCTACGACTAAAAACCCATTACCTTCAGAGAGAGATTCCAGAGCTTTAGAAATGTGGGGGGGGGGGGAGGTGTACAACTCGGCCACTTTAACCATGAGGGCATTAAACTGTCAGTTCCATATGTTAAAAGTATCAACAGTTTTTGATATCTCAGCTGAAAAGCAAGATGACACAACCAGAACAACCAGATTTAAAAGAGTTGCAGGATTTGTTGCATGGTGCAGAGCAAGTGGGTAAACATACCTTGCAGTGTGGTTTTGATGCTTTAGAGGCCTCATGTAGCGCTGCTGTTACGGGGTCTGTTATGCGTAGGCATGCTTGGCTCAAAGAGCAAACCTTACCAGATCATGTCAAAGCAAAATTATTAGATGCACCTCTTCAAAAAGATGTATTGTTTGGTGTTAAAGCTGAGGAGGTACTAAAGAAAATGGAGGAAAAAGCAAAATCAGTGCAAACAGTGAAAGATTTCCTGCAGGTACAACCTCCACGTTTCAGCAGAAACTGGCCTTCAAAAAATTGGTCCTTTCCAGTCACAGACAGACCTCAAAGGGGCAGATACAGACGACCAAGGGGTAGAGGGCAACCTCAAGGATCTTTCAGAGCCAGACAGTGGCAAGCACCAACCTCAAGAGGTGGAGAAGATAGATCACAGTCTTTTAGAAAACAGACACAATGACGTCCGCCTACACCTGCCAAGCAAAGCTTTAATGGCAGCACCTTTGGGCAGAAAACTGACATTCTCAAAAAATTGGCATATTGTTACAAAAGACAAATGGATTCTGGACATTATAGACAAAGGCTACAGGTTCCACTTTCACACCCTTCCAAAAATGAGAGGCATGCCAAACCTGTCACAAAATCAAAGGGCAGAGGCACAAAAACAAATTTCAGCTCTCATGGACATGAAAGCAATTCAAGAGGTACCTGCAAAAGAACAAGGTCAAGGGTTTTATTCCAGACTATTCCTGGTACCAAGGAAAGACAAAGATTGGAGACCTATCTTAGACCTATCCATCCTAAACACATATCTGCAGGTGCCAAAATTCAAGATGCTCACATTACAGCAGCTTCTTCCCATGCTGGGCAAGGAGTCTTGGCTGGTAACATTGGACCTCAAGGAGGCATACCTGCATGTCCCTATCAGACAAGATTGCAGAAGATACCTCAGATTTCTTGCAGGTTCAACCCATTACCAATTCTCTGCATTGCCCTTTGGCTCATCTACTGCCCAGAGTGTTTCTGAAATGCCTGGCATCAGTAATCGCCTTCTGCAGACTACAAGGGATACAAATCTACCCATACCTGGACGACTGCCTGATCCAAGCGGACAGCAAGGACATACTACTGCAGCACCTGGCGTTTGTAGTAAAACTGTTGAACTTCCTGGGATACACAGTCAACAAAAAGAAATCAAAACTAATACCCTCTCAACAAATAATTTTCCTGGGTGCCAGCTTGAATACAACCACCCAGATGGCCTACCTCACGCCAGACAAACAAGGGCAACTGTCTCAATACTTCAGAAAAATGGCAACTTTCACCAGGCTAACTGCAAGGAAAGTCCTGCAGGCTCTGGGATTCATGGCATCTTGCATCCTACTAATCCCATGTGCAAAGCTGCATATGAGGAAACTTCAATGGTACCTAAAAAACTTATGGTCTCAACACAGCCACAGGCTTGGAAGCAATTATACCACTCATTCCATGCCTTCAAAAGGAATTTTTGTGGTGGGCTCAAGCTTGCCAAAGAAACACAGGTCTTCCTTTCTGTGTACCTCAAGCAACTCAAATCATCACAACAGACGCCTCAGACTATGCCTGGGGAGCACACATGACAGATCAGTGCATTCAGGGAAAATGGACCCGAAAAGAGAAGCACCTTCACATCAACCAAAAGGAAATGCTAGCCGTGCAAAATGCTATTATGACCTTCAAAGACCTACTGCATCCAGGCCAGCTATTGATAAGGACTGACAGCACCACAGTGATGTGGTGCATAAACAGGGGGGAACTCACTCATACCCCCTGTGCAGGCAAGCCATGACCCTATGGAACACAGCACTGGAATTGCCAACTACAGGCACAATTCCTGCCAGGGAAGGAAAACTCACTGGCAGACAACCTAAGCAGAAATATGACAGATCCACACGAATGGAAGTTGCATCCTCAAGTTTTCACAAAGATAACTCGGGCATGGGGACAGCCAGACATAGATCTCTTTGCTACCCACAGAAATTGCCAGTTGAAAAAATTTTGTTCAAGGACCTATCATCCGCAGGCTTGGAAAGTGGACGCACTTTCCTTCAATTGGGCAACATTGACAGTCTATGCCTTCCCGCCTCTTCCTCTGCTGCCCAAAGTTCTATTAAAAGCCAGAGCAGAGAGGCTGAAAATGATTCTCATTGCTCCAGACTGGCCAAGACAACACTGGTATCCGCTCCTGAAGAGCCTGACACATTCCCCACCATGGATCCTACCACTAGTCCCTCTTCTGTTGTCCCAGCACAACTACAAAACCCGTCACAGCCATCTCAAAACCCTAAATCTAGCTGCATGGACAATTCCTTGATTTCCCAGCAGATTCTCCTCTCCAAGGAGGTGCAGGATGTCATCTTGGAGGCCAGAAGACCTTCTGCTGGAAAAGCCTACTCCGCCAAATGGAAACGATTTTGTGCCTGGAATCAAGAAAAGGGACAGAATCCTTGGGTAATAAATATACCTAAAATTTTACAGTACCTAGCTGAGATATTAAACAATGGACTTTCCTTCTCCTCCATCAAGATCCACGCTTCAGCCATTTCTGCACAATGCAACACAGATCCTCCTTTATTCTCTCATCCTCTCTTAAGGCAGTTCCTCAGAGGGGCAAAGAATATAAACCCCCCAAGGAAACCACCAGTCCCTGCTTGGGACCTCAACTTCGTGTTGGAAAAGCTGACCCTTCCTCCCTTCGAGCCCGCTTCTTCAACAGAGCTACAATACTTGTCATGGATAACAGCCTTTCTTCTGGCTATCACCTCAGCACGCAGGGTTTCGGAGCTACAGGCCCTCATGGCTGTGCAACCATTCATCATTTTCCATCAGGACAGAGTTTCCTTACGAACCCACCCTACCTTTATGCCAAAGGTAGTATCCAGTGTAGCTTTGAATCAGACTGTCCACTTACCTACCTTTTATCCTAATCCACAAAACAAAGGGGAAAGACTACTACATTCCTTGGACATTCACAGACAACTTTGTTACAATTTGGACAGGACAAAGCCATTCAGGAAATCTGAGCAACTCTTTGTGTCCTATGCTGCAGGTGCTCAAGGAAAGGCTATTTCCAAACAGACAATTTCAAAATGGATAGCCCACTGCATACGCTTTTGTTACTCATTTCATGGAAAAACTGTGCTTGCATGCATCAGATCCCACTCTACCAGAGCCACAGCTACCTCTGCAGCCTTCCTCAGGGGGGTCCCTACCAAGGACATTTTGGAAGCAGCCACCTGGAGTTCAGTGCACACTTTCTCCAAGCACTATCACCTCCCACTGTACTCAAAATCTAGAGCGGGCTTTGCCACAGCAGTCCTGCAGGGCATCCTAGCCCCTCCTAGTTTCACTTAGTGCCTACCACCCTTACTTAGCTTTGGGATTTTACCCATCTGTAATGACTGCAGCTGTATGCATGATGAACATAGTACAGTTTTGTACCTACCATAAATGTAGATGTTCGAGTACTCGTACAGCTGCAGTCCAGGTTTCCCTCCCTCCATCCCCTCTTAGGACAGGCCTTATGACAAACACCTTTTCATATAACCTTTTTGGCGTATTCTTTTATGGTGTATTTGCTTGCAACTACTGTTTTTGATTTATCAACATTGCATCTTTGCATAACATTATGTTTGCCTTCCTTCTGGGAGCACCTGACATCTGGGGCAAGAAAAACTGAAGAAAATGGTGTCGGCTGCCTCTTTTATACCCCTGCCGCACTGACGTCAGGGAAGAAGCGACGACAACCGACGCCGGACCTAGACTTTGGAATTCGGCCGACCGAGGACCTGCCTGACTGTAGGATAACCCATCTGTAATGACTGCAGCTGTATGAGCACTCTAACATCTACATTTATGGTAGGTACAAAACTGTACTTTCTTTCTCTTCTAAGCATCAGGGCTATTCAACCTGTCCCAAAAGATTAATGGGGGCAAGGTTTCTACTCAAGACTTTTCTTGGTACCCAGAAAAGACCATACCTGGCGTCCTGTCCTGGACCTATCTTCCTAAACACTTTTTTGGTAATACCAAAATTCAAAATGCTAACCCTTCATCAGCTGCTTCCCATGCTAGGCAAAAATGCCTGGTTGGCAACTCTGGATTTAAAGGAAGCCTACCTCCACATCCCAATAAGGAAATCTTGCCGAAGACACCTACGCTTCAGAGCAGGCTACATGCACTATCAGTTCTCTGCACTGCCCTTTGGCTTATCTACTGTACCCAGGGTATTCACAAAGTGCCTAGCTCCAGTTATTGCATTTTGCAGGCAAAGAAATATTCAAATATACCCATACCTGGAAGATTGTCTAATTCAGGCAGAAAGCCAGGGCAAACTATTAAATCATCTGGCGTTTGTAAAGAAATTATTAACTTCTTTGGGGTACACCATAAACGAAAAGAAATCACATCTGGTACCCTGCCAACAAATTGTATTCCTGGGAGCAAGCCTGAATACAACTTCCTAGATGGCCTACCTCACGCCAGAGAAACAAGTTCATTTGACAGCCTACTTCCAACTACTGGCCACAAAGACCCAGCTATCTGTAAGGAAAATTCTGCAAGCCCTGGGGTTCATGGCCTCTTGCATTCTACTAATTCCATATGCAAGACTGCATATGAGGAAACTACAATAGTATCTAAAAAGCCTATGGTGTCAACATTCTCAGGACCTAGAATCAATGATTCCTATCATACCTTGTCTAAGGATAGAGTTTCTTTGGTGGGCAGAGGCCTGCCACCTAAACAATGGTTTGCCATTCACTCTACCCCCTGCCACCCAAACCCTAACAGACTCATCAGACTATGCATGGGGGGCTCACTTGGCAGGGCAGTGCATTCAGGGCAAATGGAACCAGAGTCAAATGCACCTGTATATCAATAAAAAAGAAATGTTAACTGTACAGAATGCTCCGACAGCCTTCAAGGACCACAGTCTTCCATGACAGTTATTGGTAAAGACGGACACCACCACTGTTATGTGGTACATAAGCAGGGGTGGAACCCACTCATACCCTTTCTGCAGACTAGCCGTGGCTATGTGGAACACAGCCTTGAGCTACCAAGTCCACCTACAAGCTCAATTCCTGCCAGGCAAGCTAAATACACTGGCAGACAACCTAAGCAGAAATCTCATGGGCCCACACGAGTGGAAACTGGAACCAAAGATATTCAACATGTTGAGAAATAAATGGGAGAGCCCAGAAATAGACCTGTTTGCCTCCCCTTAGAACTACCAATTGGACAAATTCTGCACAAGGACTCCCCACAGAAAAGCTTGGAAAGTGTATGCCCTATCCTTCACCTGGAAAAACTTATCAGTTTATGCCTTTCCCCCTCTACCTCTCCTCTCCAAAGTGCTACTAAAGATCAAACAGGACAAACCAAGGACAATACTGATTGCGCCAGACTGGCCACACCAACACTGGTACCCCCTCTTGGGCAGTGTGTCATTCCGTGAACCATGGCACCTGCCTCAGACCGCTGTCCCAGCAGGAGGTCCAGATTCTGCACCCACAGCTTTAAACCCTGAACCTTGCAGCCTGGCTAATTACCTGATCTCTCCGTTACCATCCTTCAGTAAGCAAGTGATGGATGTCATTCTGGAGTCTAGGAGGCCTAGTACTAGAAAATCATATGCTGAAAAATGGCAAAGATTCTGTTCCTGGAGCCAAATGCAGGGAATGTGCACAACAGTGCCCAATTTACCAGATATTCTTCAATACTTAACTAAGATGCTGCACAAGGGCCTTTCCTTTTCTTCCATCAAAGTTCACGCCTCTGCCATTTCAGCACATTGTAATACAGAGCCACCCATCTTCTCTCATCCACTGTTGAAGCAATTCCTCAGAGGAGCCAAAAACTTAAGACCACCCAGGAGAGCCCCTACTCCAGCCTGGGACCTTAACTTTGTATTGGAAAAGCTCACTCTTCCTCCCTTTGAGCCAGCTGCAAATGCAGAGTTGAAATTCCTTTCTTGGAAAACAGCCTTCCTTCTAGCCATCACTTCAGCAAGAAGGTTGTCTGAATTACAGGCCCTCATGGCAATTGAGCCTTTCATCATCTTTCATGCAGACAGGGTGTCCCTCAGGACCAATCCTTCATTTATGCCCAAGATTGTATCCAGTGTGGCCCTTAATCAGTCCATTCATTTGCCAACCTTCTTTTCTAACCCACAAAAGAAAGGGGAATGAATAATGCACTCCTTGGATGTGCACAGACAACTTAGATTTTACTTGGACAGGACTAAGCCTCTCAGGAAATCTGAACAGCTGCTGGTTGCATTTGTTGCAGGGGCAGAGTGGAAGGCCATTTCAAAGCAAACCATTTCTAAGTGGATAGGCCATTGCCTTCATTTCTGCTATAAGCACCATAGAAAACCTACCCCACAGGGGATAAGACCTCATTCCACCAGGGCTGCATATACCTCTACTGCCTTTCTCAGAGGTGTCCCTACCAGGGACATCCTAGAAGCTGCTACCTGGAGTTCTGTATATACCTTTACCAAGCATTACCACTTGCCAATTTTTTCTAAATCCAAAGCTGGCTTTGCCACTGCTGTCTTGCACGGCCTTATAGCTGGTCCTAATGCTATTTAAGTGCCTCCTCCCATCCCTTAGCTTTGGGAATCTACCCAAAGTGATGACTGCAACAGTGAAACACAAAGAAAACAGTACAGTTGTGTACACTTACCATAAATGTAGATGTTCGAGTGTATTCACTGTTGCAGTCCTGGTTACCCTCCCTCCAGCCCCGACTTCTATTGACTATACCTCTATTCTTGTTTACTATGCTTCAAGCTTTCTGATGTATTTACTTTTGTTGGAGGTGTAATCTTGTATATATTTGCTTCCCATTATGGGGGCACCTGATATCTGGGGCAAGAAAAACTGATGTAATGGCATCGGCTGCATGCTTTATACCCCTGACTACCTGACGTCATGGAAGATGACAGTAACCGACGCAGGACGCAAGACTTTGATAATCAGGCTGACTGAGGGTTACCTGCAAGCAGATAACCCCAAATGTGTTGACTGCAACAGTGAATACACTCGAACATCTACATTTATGGTAAGTGTACACAACTGTAGTTTTCCTATGTCATTATTGATCATCTCCATGATAATTTTTTTCCATGGTTTTGCATATGAAACTTGTTAGACTTGGGTGTCTGTAGTTTCCATGGTCTGTAGATGACCCACCTCTATGCAGAGGGATGACTGTTGCTCTCCTCCATTCATGAGGCATAATGCCTGTTTGGAGGTTACAGTTAAATAGCAGTTCCAGAGGTCATGAAAGGTCATGTTTCATGCTATTTAGAAATAATCCTGGTATATTGTCTGGGCCCACTGTTGCAGTGATCTTGGCCTTAGAGAGAGCATTAAGGACCTATTACCTAGTGATAACTGGGGGAGTTAATATTTGATGGTATTTCCTGAGGGAAGGTTGAAGGGGGGGGGAGGGGTGTTTGGAGCTGAATTTGTCAGCCATTAGGTTTGCTATATCTTCTGGCTCAGTATAGGTGGCTGCATTACCAATGAGCTCTCCTCCTGTATCTTTATGTTTATCTTTGTTCTTGTATTAGCTCTTCTGAATATTCAGGTTTAGTTCTAGAAGTAACCCAGTATTAACAGCCATTCTCCTTTTGTACATGATATTTCTATCTGAGAGATGAAAACGACAGCCATTCATTTAACCATTCATCGTTTGAGTCCGTAATGTTTCTTATGCCTCTTTCTTCTCAAGTTACCAGCCTGCTGTCCTCTATAGAGGTGTTCCACCACAGATCTCTTATACTTCTTTCCTCTTCATCTATTAATAACTGTTGACACCTTAACAGTCTGTTAATCATCTTATCAGTACTGTCCTATACTTTGCTCTTTGTTATTCCACATCCAGTCTTCCAGCTCTTTTCTCAGGCAACCCATGCCAAATTTTCATTTTTGTATACCTGTCAGCCTTTGCTTAATATTTGTAGAGGTCACATATTGCCTAAAGTATGACATCCTCCATCCTTCCTGTGAGCCCTAAGTCTGTCCTTTGCAATCCTTTCTGTTTTACAGTTCCACACAATTTTTAACCTAAACTAGTTGGGGATCTTGTATAACCATATTTAAATGTTTGATTTGTTTATGCCTTTCAAAATAAAGTATATGCAGAAGAATCTGTTTTCTGCCTCTGGTATAGCAACTCTTACCTGTACATGCATCTGGAATTTTTCCGTATCTGCATCTTCAATTCCATCGATTTCTTTTCTCTATCCTCAGCTACCATTTTTATATATACTTGTTGCCAGAAATACTTCCCCTCTCTCTCTTTTCTTGGAGTGCAGAACGTACCTCCGTCTGTTTAGTTCAAATTCTAATCACCATACCTATCAACCATACTGAATACCTTGGTATTTACCGGTTTTGAGGGCAAAATGTTGGGGTGCCATGAATTCCCGAGTGGCCCCCTTAATTTCTGAATTTCCTGTTTTTTTTTGTTTTGTTTTGTTTTGTTTGTTTTTTACTTTACCAACCATCACCAGCCTATAGGGGTGTGTGTGATGACATCAGCTACTGCCTGTTGGATTCAGAAGGTAATAGGGATGACAGGCGGCATAATTTTGCAGAGTCCTCCAGGTAAGAGGAAAAAAGAAGTGTTAATTATTTGTTGTGCATTATGATATTATCTGCTGCTGCTGGCAGATGTTCTTCATGTTCTACTGTTGCAGTCTTCACATTTGGGTTATCCCTGTCAGGGGGTAGCCCTTGGCCGGCCCGAATACCAGAGGCTTAGTATTTCTGTATCGGTTGATGTCACTGCAGGACTGAAAAGTAAGGCAGCTTGACGCCATTACATCAGTCTTTCTTGCTATGGAGCCAGAAGCAGTTCGCACGAGTGCCGGTCTGCCGCTACATGTGTTTCGTCTACCGAATTGAAGCTGAAGTCTTCTAAAGCTAAGTACCCTGTTGGAGATCCTTTTTTCTTGCACTAACCGATGTCAGAAAAAGTTAACAATTGTCTCGCCTGTGGAAAGCAAATACCACACCGAATCTTTCATTCTTACTGCATCACTTGCTTAGGCCCAGACCACGACGTACCCCGCTGTCACTTCTGTGCTTGCTTCAACACCAGAACTATCCATCGTTGAGCCCTTATTGTAGCTAGATATTTTTGCTTACAGTCCTCGAACTCCAATATGGCTTCGGTAAGCCATCTGACAGCAGATATTCCGAAAAAATTTAAAGATAGAGACAGAGACTGCACAGGTCTAAACCTACTGATGACATTTCCGTTAAGCCAGTCAGTTCACCCGGGCCTCAGTGAGGCGCTTTCGCAGCCCCTGATGCTTGCTTCTGTGGATTCGCAGGCTGCTACTGAGACCCTTTTGAAGTCCAGTATGCAGCAAAACTCGTCTTCGACTAAGGATCCTGTGGTCATCTCTACCTTGGATGGGTCCGGAGCCGCTGAGCAGGCACCAGCTTCCGAGGAAGTCCTTCACACTACCGATTCTCGACACAAACCGATGTCTTCTTTCGCGACTGCCGTTCTTTCGAAAATGACAGAGTTTCTTAGGCCCAGGGTACGAACTACACCCAAGAAACTGATGACCCAATCTCAGGCCACCTGCTTCCTTGCCTCGGTTTCAAATGATTAAAATGGTGGAAGACCTTATCATGCTGATCAGGGAAAGCCAAGCTACCCCCTCCAAAAGGAAAACAGATGTGTCCCCTGTAGTTTTGTCTGAACAGGAGTCAGATTACTCTGATGCATCTGAATATGAAGACATGCAACCTCTCTCTACTTCAGAGGATTCTGATGCAGAGGATTCCATCCCTTCAGCCTCTCCCCCAGAGGATTTTTCCTTTGGAGAACCCTTCATACCTTAAGGGAGCATTTCCAGTGGGAGAGGCAGGACTACCCTCAGTCAAAAAAGAGACTCTGGGAATTCTTAGATTTTCCACAGCACAGACCCTTGGCCACCCCCCCCCCAGTCCTGGATGTTGTGGAGGATGTTTTCCTGGAATCCAGTTTGATTCCTGATGCCCTTCCTCCTGCACCCAGAAAACCAGACAGGTACTTAGAGTCCATGACTGTCACAAATTTCATTTTAAAAATCCTACTGCTGACCCTGAGGTAATTTCTCAAGGGCCTAAAGGAATTAAAGCAACCTCTGCTAAGAATCCCACCCCCTCAGATAGGGATTCCCGAGCACTAGACAGATGGAGTAAAAAAGTATACACCTCAGCTACTCTTGCCATCAGAGCACTAAATTGTCAGTTCCATATGCTAAAATTTCAGCAACATACCCTGGAACTCCTCAAACAAAAATGTCTTCCTTTCCTGCTTGTGCAGAAAGAGTTACAAGAGTTAATGCATTCTGCAAGTCAAGTAACTAAACACACCTTGCACTGTGGTTTTGATGCCCTAGAAGCTTATTGCAGGGTGGCAGTCACTGGATCTGTCCTTAAAAGGCATGCATGCCTTAAGGTACAACCCTTACCAGACCATGTTAAATGTAAATTGTTGGATGCCCCCTTGCACAAAGACAACTTGTTTGGCACTAAGGCAGAAGATGTCTTAAAAAAGGTGGAAGAAGCAAAATCTATTCAGACTGTTAAGTATTTCTTACAGGTCCAGACACCCAGGTTCAGCAGGCATTGTCCCACCAAGCACTGGTCCTTTCCTGCTCCCACCAGGCCAGTTCAGCTCAGACCCCAGCGAACCAGACTCCCAGACAGCAGCCAACAGGGAATGCAGAGATCTAAGCATTGGACTACCTCCACTTCAAAACCAGGGAGTTCTAAGCCCACCCCCTTATGGTAAGAACTCACAATGACTCACCTCCCCCACCCCCTCCCTCTGCCCACGTTCACTCCCCTAGGAGGAAAACTCTCCTTTCATGAAAGCACCTGGGTCACCATTACCAATGACTGCTGGGTTCTCAACATAGTGTCCCAGGGATACAAATTTTCTTTCCACGTCCTTCCAACTCCAAAAGGGTTTCCAGATCTACATCCAAATCAATGGGCATACGCACAAAAGCAAGTCCTTTCCCTGCTCTCTATGAGAGCAGTAGAGCATGTTCCTGCAGAACAGAAAGGCTAAGGTTTCTACTCCGGATTTTTTTCTTGTACCAGAGAAGAGGGCACCTGGCGCCCCATCCTCTATCTATCCATTCTAAACACCTTCCTGGTGATCCCAAAATTCAAAATGCTCACCCTCCAGCAGCTGCTACCCATGCTCCCCAAAATTCAAAATGCTCACCCTCCAGCAGCTGCTACCCATGCTCTCCAAGGATGCTTGGCTACCCACCCTAGATTTAAAAGAGGTCTACCTCCACGTTCGTATCAGGGAATCATGCAGGAAATATCTCAGTTTCAGGGCAGGGTCTCAGCACTTTCAGTTCTCTGCACTTACCTTTGGCTTATCTACTGCTCCCAGAGTTTTCACAAAATTTCTGCCTCCAGCCATTGCCTTTTGCAGACAAAGTAATATCCAGATTTACCCATACTTAGATGACTGCCTAATTCAGGCAGACAGCCAGGAAAAGCTGCTCAAGCACCTGGCATTTGTAACGTCCCTACTAACTTCCCAAGGGTACACAATGAAAAGAAATCCAAACAGGTACTCACCCAAAGGATTATATTCCTGGGAGCAAGCCTGGACACAGCATCCCAGATGGTATTCCTTACACCAGAAAAGCAAACTTTCCTGAC
The DNA here is from genome assembly GCF_019279795.1 of Protopterus annectens. Taxonomy (NCBI): domain Eukaryota; kingdom Metazoa; phylum Chordata; order Ceratodontiformes; family Protopteridae; genus Protopterus; species Protopterus annectens. Next base: position 1,650,642,436 of record NC_056735.1, on the reverse strand, counting down.
AGCCTACTTCTCTCAACTAGCCACCAGACTCCAGCTATCAGCAAGGAAATTCCTGCAAGCTATGGGGTGCATGGTATCTTGTATTCTACTCATTCCGTATGCCAGACTGCGTATGAAGAAACTTCAGTGGTACCTAAAAAGCTTTTGGTTTCAACACTCTCAAGACCTGGAGACTCTTATACCTATAATACCTTGCCTCAGAAAAGATTTTCTTTGGTGGGCAACAGCATGCTTCCACAACAAGGGACTATCTTTCTCACCACAGACGCATCAGAGTATGTCTGGGGTGTACACCTGGACAGCAGGTGCATACAGGGCCAGTGGAGCCCACAGAAAATCCATCTGCACATCAACCAAAAAGAGATGATGGCTGTCCAGCACACCTTGATGGCTTTCAAGCCCCTTCTCTCCCCAGGGGTTCTCCTGTTCAAAGCAGACAACACCACTGTGCTCTGGTATATCAACAAGCAGGGAGGGACTCACTCCTGCCCTCTATGCAGACTGGCCGTGACCCTGTGGCACACAGCCAGCCTCTGCCATGCAACTCCACCTGTTAGTACAATTCCTACTAGGCTCTCTCACCTGTCTGGCAGACCACTTAAGCAGAAATCTTCTGGACCCACACATATGGCAGCTCAACAGAAGAACCTTCACCCTAATAACTAAGAAATGGGGCACCCCGAAGGTCGACCTCTTTGCCTCCCACACCAACCATCACCTCAGCAAGTTCTGCACCAGGGAGCATCACTGCATAGCTTAGAAAGTGGATGCCCTGTACTTCCCCTGGGTCAATCTGTCGGTCTATGCCTTTCCTCCACTACCTCTTATCCCGAGGGTACTGTTCAAAATAAAGGAGGAAAAACCAAGGACAATTCTTATAACTCCAAACTGGCCTCAGCAGCACTGGTACCTCTTGCTGAGCAGCCTGTCCTCACTGCCACCATGGCATCTTCCTCAGATTCCAAACCTGCTGACCTAGAGGGAAGGGGAATTCATGCATCCCCAATTGCAGACACTCAGTTTGGCAGCTTGGCTTATTCCCTAACTCCTGATCAATCTGCTAACCTCAGTGAACAGGTTCTAGATGTTCTACGTGAGGCCAGACGCCCTAGCACTAGAAAGTCTTATGCTGACAAATGGAAAAGGTTCAGCACCTGGATTGAGGCTAAGGGAGCTAATACGGCACAGCCCTCCCTGGCCTCTCTTTTTTCCTCTATTAAAATTCATGCTTCTACTATCTCTGTGCATTTTCCCACTGAGCAGCCCCTTTTTTCTCGCACCTTTGGCTCAAGCAGTTCCTAAAAGGGGCTAGCAACTTGAAGCCACCCAGAAGAGTACCACCCCTTGCTTGGGACCTTAACTTTGTGTTGGAAAAGCTCACCTTGCCCCCCCCCCCTTGAACCAGCTTCTTCAGCAGAGCTAAAATTTCTCTCCTGGAAGACAGCTTTCTTTCTGGCCATCACTTCAGCCAGAAGGGTCTCCGAGCTGCAAGCACTCATGGCTGTGGAACACTTCGTCATCTTCCATGCTGACAGGGTATCCCTCAGGACTAACCCATCCCTTCATGCCCAAGGTGATGTCCAGGTTGGCTCGCAGCCGATCTATTCATTTGCCTGCCTTTTTTCCTATCCCACAGAACAAGGGGGAAAGGATCTTGCACTCTCTAGATGTGCACAAACAGCTCAGATTCTGTCTAGACAGGACTAAATCCTTCAGAAAGTCTGATCAATTGTTGGTTAGCTTTGCTGCAGTGGCAGAGGGCAAAGCCATCTCAAAACAAACCATATCCAAATGGATAGCACGCTGCATCCATTTCTGCTACAAGCAGCACGGAAAGCCTCCCCCCAAGGGGGTCAGGGCTCACTCCACCAGAGCAGCCTCCAACTCTGCAGCTTTCCTCAGAGGAGTTCCCCACCAGGGACATCCTGGAGGCTGCCACATGGACATCTGTTCACACCTTTACCAAACATTACCACCTACCTATCTTCTCCAAGTCTAGGGCAGGGTTTGCCTCTACAGTCTTGCAGTGCATCCTAGCCAGCTCCTAGATTCCTTGACTGCCTCCACCCATTTCCTCAGCTTTGGGAATCAAGCCAAATGTGATGACTGCAACAGTGAAACACGAAGAACATAGTATAGTTGTGTACACTTACCATAAATGTAGATGTTTGAGTGTATTCACTGTTGCAGTCCTTGTTTCCCTCCCTCCATCCCCCTCTTCTTTCTTCTCTTTCCTTACAAGGGACATATTGGTATTTACTTTCTGCTGGTGGGGTTCTTCCACCAGAACTTGGCTCCCACTTGGGGGCTCTGACAGGTTAGGGCAGGAAAAATTGATGTAATGGCGTCTGCTGCCTTACTTTGTATTACTGACGACCTGACATCAGTCCTGAAGCAACAGCAACTGAGAAGTACTAAGCCTCTGGTATTCGGGCCAGCCAAAGGCTACCCTGGCAGGGATAACCCAAATGTAATGACTGCAACAGTGAATACACTCGAACATCTACATTTGTTAAGTGTACACAACTGTACTTTTGGTTATATGCCTGGTGTTCGGCACATAGTTCAGTTGATGCATTATCGTGGAAGTGCATTTTTTTATGCTGGCCGAGTGAGTTTGGTACATTCATTTGCTGCATTCATATTATCGTCCTGCTACATTTAATTATTTATGCAGGGGCTGAGTGAGTTTACTACATTTATTTGCTGCATTCATGTTATTGTGCTGCTATATTTATTTATTTATGCTGACCGAGTGTGTTTGTTACATTTATCAGCAGTCCAACCGTTACTGCATTCTTGTTATTGTGCAGTTATTTAGTTTGGTTATATGCTGGTTGGTCATGCAAGTGTGTTGCTGGCTGGCCCTGCAAACAGCAGTAATAGTTATTGCATTCACATTATCTTTCTACAACTGTCATGTTGGGTGTGCTGCCATTAATCTTTACTTCGAGGTGTGCTTTAGTTTGCAGTAGTTCAACCATTATGTAGAGGGAGGTGCATTCACGTTATGTCATCTTGCTACAACTGCCGTTAATCTTAGTTCAGTCAGTGTGTTTGTCGTTTCAGGTGTGCTGCTCTGCCATTGCTCTTAACTGCTGCTGTATTTAGGGTGTGCTGCAATTAATCTTACTTCAAGGTGCGCTTTAGTTTGTATTAGTTCATAGTTGTCTGTCTGGAGATAATCCCACCACAGCCTAAATGCTGGTCATGAATTATTGATGTTATTCGTGTTTCACTGTTGCAGTCATCAGATTTAGGTTATCTGCCTGCAGGTAGCTCTCAGCCTGCCTCAATACCAGAGTCTTGGGTTCCTGCATTGGATGCTGTCTCTTCTTCCATGACGTCCGGTCATCAGTGGTATAAAGCATGCAGCCGACGCCATTACATCAGTCTTTCTTGTCGTGTGGTGTCCAAAGCAGAAGCAGTTCGCAAGTGCCGGTCGGCAGACTCCTGAAATTTTCGAGTTTCAGAACCGAAGTCTTCAAAAAAAAAAGATAAGTACCCCATTTGGGATATTTTTTTCTTGCTCCAGCCCATGTCAGTAAAAGTTAACAATTGTCTTACCTGTGAAAGGCAAATACGTCATAAAGATTTTCATTCATACTGCATTCCTTGCTTAGGCCCAGACCACGACGTACTTCGCTGTCAGTTTTGTGCATTGTTCAACCCCTGAACTATTCGTCGTCGGGCTATTTTTTCAGCAAATTATTTTGGTACTCTGTATCAGTACTCCGAAATGGCTTCATTAAGCCATCCGACTACCGATCTTCCTTAAAAACATAAAAATAAAGACAGAGACAGGCCGCTTAAGTCCATAACTGCTGATGATGCTTCCGTTAAGCTAGTCGCCAGTCCGCCGGTACTCGGTGAGGTGCTTTCACAGCCCCTGATACCCGCTACTTCAGATTCGTAGGCCTCTACCGAGACCCATTCGTATGCCGCGGGATGCTTCTTCGACTATGGAACCTGCGGATATCTGTACCTTGGATGGGTCTGGAGCCGCTGTGCAGGCACCGGCTTCTGAGGGTGTATTCAGGCCTACAGACTTGCATTTTAAACCAACGCCATCTTCATCATCCAGGCCTAGAACTCACACCACGCCTAGAAAAAAGACGTCCAAACTGCATGCTCAGGCCCATATGCCTAAAAAACAAATGCTTAGAATGGCTGAAAACCTTATTACCTTAATTAAGAGAAGCCAGCCTTCCCCCTCTGAGAGACCTAGAACTGATTTTCCTTCTGATTCTTCTGATCAGGAATCTGATATTTCTGTTCCTTCTGATTACCAGGATTTGCCCTTATCTACCTATGAGGTTTCTGATGCAGAGGATTCCATTCCCTCTGCCTCTGCTCCAGAAGATTTTTCTTTTGGTGAAACCTTGCACACACACAGGGAGCATTTCCACTGGGAAAGCCAGGATTACTATGACTCCAAAAAGAGGCTTTAGGGAATTCTTACTTCTTCCTCAACACAGGCCTTTAGCTATTCCTCCTGTTCTGGACATTGTAGATTATGCTTTCTTGGAATCTAACCTTTCCCCAGACACTTTACCTCCAGCTCCCAGAAAACCTGACTGGTATTAGAGTACCTGACTTTCACAAGTTCCTCTTCAAGAATCCTACTGCGGATCCAGAGACCATTTCCCAAAGACCAAAAGGCATTAAGGCTACTGCTGCCAAAAATCCTACTCCTCCTGGTAGGTATTCTAGAGCCTTAGACAGATTGGGTAGGAAGGCATACACTTCTGCTACTTTGGCCATTAGGGCTTTAAATTGCCAGTTTCATATGTTAAAGTACCAGCAGCATATTATGAGACTACTTAAACAGAAAATGATGTTGATTCCTGCCTGTGCTGAACACAAAGAATTACAGGATTTAATGCATTCTACAGAACAAGTTGGTAAACATACTTTGCAATGTGGTTTTGATTTTTTAGAACCATCTTGCAGGGCTGCTGTCACTGGGTCTGTACTTAGAAGGCATGCTTGGCTTAAGGAGCAAAACTTGCCAGATCATGTTTAAGCTAAATTGCTGGATGCTCCCTTAAACCAAGACCACCTGTTTGGCAACAAAGCAGAAGTAGTCCTCAAAACGATGGCGGAAAAAGCTAAATCTATGCAAACAGTTAAAGATTTCCTACAAGTACAGCCTCCCAGATTTAATAGACATTGGCCTTCAAAGAATTGGTCCTTTCCAGTCTCTTCCAGGCCCTCAGTTCAAACCCAGGAGCAGCAGACCACCTAGGTTACAGTCTCAGACTGCGCACAGGTCTAAGCAGTAGGGGGCTCCCACTTCCAAAGCAGGGAGCAGTAAACTTCCCACCTGTGGAGAAATAGCACCTCCCAAGTCCTGCTCATCTGCCTGCTCCCTTAGGAGGAAAGCTTGCCTTTCATGCAAAAAACTGGGAACTCATTACATGGGACAAATTGGTTTTGAACATTGTTTCCCATGGATACAGATTCCACTTCCACTTCCTGCCAACCCCAAATGGTTGGCCAGACCTACCCCCTTATCAGTGGGCGGAGGCCCAATAGCAGGTTCTCTCTCTTCTAAGTATCAGGGCTATTCAACCTGTCCCAGCAGAACAAAGGGGACAAGGCTTTTATTCAAGACTTTTCCTGGTAACCAGAAAAGACAGCTCCTGGAGTCCTATCCTGTACCTGTTTTTTCTAAACACTTTTCTGGTAATCCCAAAATTCAAAATGCTAACACTTCAACAACTGCTTCCTATGCTAGGCAAAGATGCCTGGTTGGCAACCTTAGACTTAAGGAAGCTTACCTGCACATTCCAATAAGGGAGTCTTGCAGGAAATACCTACGCTTCAGGGCAGGCTCCATGCACCATCAGTTCTCTGCACTTCCCTTTGGCTTATCTACTGCGCCCAGGGTATTCACAAAGTGTCTAGCTCCAGCCATTGCATTTTGCAGGCAGAGAAGTATTCAGATATACCAGTACTTGAACGATTGTCTGATTCAGGCAGAAAGCCAGGGCTTGCTATTTCAACATCTGGCATTTGTAAAGAAACATCTAACCTCTCTGGAGTACACCATAAACAAAAAGAAATCTCACCTGGTACCCTGCTTAGCAGATTGTATTCCTGGGAGCAAGCTTGAACACAACTTCCCAGATGGCTTTACTCACTCCCGAGAAACAAGTTTATCTGACAACCTACTTCAAACTATTGGCCACAAAGACCCAACTATCTGCAAGGAAAATTCTGCAAGTCCTGGGGTTCATGGCCTCTTGCATTCTACTAATTCCATATGCAAGACTGCATATGAGGAAACTACAATGGTATCTAAAAAGCCTATGGTGTCAACATTCTCAGGACCTGGAATCAATGATTCCTATCATTCCTTGTATGAAGACAGAGTTCCTTTGGTGGGCAGAGGCCTGCTACCACAACAAGAGGCTCCCTTTCACTTTACCCCCTGCCGCCCAAACCCTAACAACAGACGCATCAGACTATGCATGGGGGGCTCACTTGGCAGGGCAGTGCATTCAGGGCAAATGAAACCAGAGACAGATGCAACTGCATATCAGCCAAAAAGAAATGTTAGCTGTACAGAATTCCCTGACAGCCTTCAAAGACCGCATTCTTCCAGGACATCTGTTGGTAAAGATAGACAACACCACAGTTATGTGGTACATAAACAAGCAGTGAGGAACCCACTCGTACCCTCTCTGCAGACTAGCCATGGCTCTCTGAAACACAGCCTTGAGATTCCAAGTGCACCTACAAGCTCAATTCCTGCCAGGCAAGCCAAATTCACTGGCAGACGAAATTTCATGAACCCACATGAATGGAGACTGGAACCAAAAGTATTCAACCTTTTGAGGAACAAATGGGGGACTCCAGAGGTAGACCTCTTTGCCTCCCCTCAGAACTACCAATTGGACAAATGCTGTACAAGGACTCCGCACAGTCAAGCTTGGAAAGTGGATGCCCTGTTCTTTACATGGAAAAGCCTCTCGGTTTATGCCTTTCCCCCTCTGTGTCTCCTCTCGAAGGTTCTGCTAAAGATCAAACAGGACAAGCCAAGGACAATACTGATTACACCAGACTGGCCACGCCAGCACTGGCACCCCATCTTGTGCAGTGTGACACTGCTGGAGCCATGGCACCTGCCTCAGACCCCTTCCCTGCTGTCCCAGCAGGAGGGCCAGATTCTGCACCCTCAGCTTCAAGCCATGAACCTTGCAGCCTGGCTAATTCCTTGAGCTCCCCAATAGCAGCCCCTCAGTAAGCAGGTGATAGATGTCATTTTGGAGGCCAGAAGGCCTAGTACTAGAAAATCCTATGCTGAAAAGTGGAAAAGATACTGTTCCTGGAGCCAGACTCAGGGGATGGGCACAACTGTGCCCAGCTTACCTCATATTCTTCAGTACTTAACAGAAATGCTCCACAAGGGCCTATCCTTCTCGTCAATTAAAATTCATGCCTCTGCCATTTCAGCTCATTATAATACTGAGCCGCCCCTCTTCTCTCACCCTGTGCTAAAACAATTCCTCAGAGGTGCCAAAAATTTAAGACCCCCTCCGGAGAGCCCCTACTCCAGCTTGGGACCTTAACTTTGTATTGGAAAAACTCACTCTCCCTCCCTTTGAGCCAGCTGCAACAGCAGAGTTGAAATTCCTTTCTTGGAAAACAGCATTTTTCTAGCCATCACTTCAGCAAGAAGAGTGTCTGAATTACAGGCCCTCATGGCAGTGGAACCCTTCATTATCTTCCATGCAGACAGGGTTTCCCTTTGGACCAAGCCACCTTTTATGCCCAAGGTGGTGTCTAGTGTGGCCCAATTCAGTCCATTTCACTTGCCTACTTTCTTCCCTAATCCACAAAACAAAGGAGAACGAATACTGCACTCTCTGGACGTGCACAGACAACTTAGATTTTATTTGGACAGGACTAGACCTCAGAAAATCTGAATAGCTGCTATTTGGCTTTGCTGCAGGAGCAGAGGGAAAGGCCATTTCAAAGCAAACCATTTCCAAATGGATAGCCCATTGCATTTATGTCTGCTACAAGCACCATGGAAAACCTACCCCACAGGGGATAAGATGACATTCCACCAGGGCTGCAGCTACCTCTGCAGCCTTTCTCAGAGGAGTCCATACCAGGGACATCCTAGAAGCTGTTACCTGGAGCTCTGTACATACCTTCACCAAGCATTACCACATGGCTCTTTTTTCTAAATCCAGAGCTGGTTTTGCCACTGCAGTTTTGCAGGGCGTAATAGCTGGCCCTAATGCTCTCTAACTTCCTCCTCCCTTCCTTAGCTTTGGGAATCAACCCAAATGTGATGACTGCAACAGTGAAACACGAAGAAGATAGTACAGTTGTGTACAGTTATCATAAATGTAGATGTTCGAGTATATTCAGTGTTGCAGTCCTGGTAACCCTCCCTCCAGCCCCCTGACTTCTCTTGGCTCTACCTTTCCTTCTTCTTTGGTATATTTAAGTTTTCTGGTGTATTTGCTTTTTGATGGAGGTGTACCATAACATAAAATTGCTTCCCATTGCGGGGGTACCTGACATCTGGGGCAAGAAAAACTGATGTAATGGCATTGGCTGTATGCTTTTTACCCCTGACGACCTGACATCATGGAAGAGACAGCATCCGACGCAGGAACACAAGAATCTGGTATTCAGGCCGGCTGAGGGCTACCTGCAGGCAGATAACCCAAATGTGATGACTGCAACAGTGAATTACACTCGAACATCTACATTTATGGTAAGTGTACACAACTGTACTTTTTGTTTTGTTTTTTTGTTGTAACAAATATTTTATTAGTCCCCTCTAAACTTTGTCACTTCTGGGATGCTAAGTTAAAAACATAAATGTTCACGTCTCTTTCCATTGGCTTGTTTAAACATCGAACAAAAGGAAGAGCCAGCAAAAAAACAAACCCCTTAAAAATAATTTATTAATTGTAATAAGGACAGCAAAAAAGTGCACAGACCGGTTTTGGCTGGTATACACAGACACAGCCTTCTTCAGTGTGAAACAAGTATACTTTAAGCATGCCTTTATATATGCTATAAATCATTCTGATAGGTTATTTAAAATTTGTCATTCAGACCGGGTGGGAAAAGCCCACCCAGCTTGACAATCCATTTTTTCTCTTTGGAATTCAGTAATGCATGCCAACCTGTTTTATTGGATTTTTTGCCCTTAATAATGTCAATGATTGTGAACGTAAAGGATGCTGAAGGATGAATTGCATGATGTTTGCATAAAGCATTGTTCAATCTGCCCTGTTTGATGTTGCTGTTGTGCTCAGAAATTCTTAATCTAAGTGGTCTCGATGTTTGACCTATGTAAAATGCTCCACATGAGCATGTGGCTAAATAAATCAGCCAATCTGAGCTACAATTGGCAAAGAATTTTATGTCATAAAGCTTGGAAGTGTTTTTGCTGGTGAATTATTTTGTTTTAGAAACTTTGCAACAATTGGAACAATGTCCACAAGGAAAGCAACCAATTAATATGGCGCCAGTCAGTGTGCTTTGAATGGGTTCATAATTTGGTAGATTGTGTCCATGTTTGTAATGACTAAATGTGCTCCCCAAATTTTTACCTTTCCTGAATGAGAAAGAACATCTATTGGAAATGAATGGGGATAAATCAGTGTCATATTCTAAAATATTCCAATGTCTGTTGACACTCCGAATAAGATTGTCAGTATTCCTGCCATATGTGGTAGTAAATCTGAGACATTGATTGGAAGTGATATTTTTAGACTTGTAGGTTAATAGGTCCGTCCTGTCCAAATGGTCCACATGATGTATGGCGTCAAAGACATGGCCCATTTTGTATTTCCTGTTCTTGAATCTGTTAATAAGATCTTTACTCTGTTCTCCGTATGACACATTATCCGAACAGATACGTTTCAATCTTATGAATTGTGACTTGGGAATGTTTTTGCAAATATGTGGAGGATGGAAACTACTGGCATGTAGGATTGTGTTATATTCAGGATGTTTTCTGAATATCTGTGTTTCCAAAGTGTGGTCAGACAATCTATGAATAGAAACATCTAGAAATGTAATATTGTTGAAATCATAATGTAGGGTGAAGTTAATACCCCATCGATTATTATTCAGATATTCAACAAATTCATACAAACTTGTCAGATCACCTTTCCATACAGCCCAAAAATCATCAAGGTAACGTCGCCAAATATCTAGATGTTCAAGATAAATGTTGTTGCTCATATCATATATGATATCCTTCTCCAAGTACGCCATAAAAAGATCTGCATAAATTGGTGCAAATGAAGAACCCATGGCAGTACCTTTAGTTTGCCAATAGCAGACGTCCTCATAGAAGAAAACATTGTTGGTTAGGACATATGAAGCCATATCCAGTAGGAATTCATTGAATTCACTTGTGTATAATCCAGAAATTTGTAACCAGTAGGATAAAGATTCCAATCCTCCAGAATGTGGTATGTTGGTGTATAGAGCACTAACATCCAAGGTACACATGCGCCATTCCGGTTCGAGTTGTGTATCAGAAATTATTTGTAAAAAGTTGGTGGTGTCCTGCAAGCGTGAACGGATAAGTGCCAACAAAGGTTTCAATTTTTCAGTTAGGAAAAGTGACAGGGGTTCGGTGAAGTAACCTCTTCCTGATACAATGGGTCTCCCTGGGGGGTGTCTGGGGTCCTTATGTATTTTGGGCAAGAAGTATATGTATTGATTAGATGGATCTTGTACTAAAAGCTGATGCATAAGATTGGAATCAATGATGGAGGCATCTTTGGCATATGTAAGAAATTCAGATATTTCTTTCTGGAATTTGGATGTTGGATTTATAACCATTTTTGAATAATACTTTGCATCAGACAGTTGTCTAAGAGCTTCATTGTTATATTCTACCCAATTGAGAACCACTACGGCACCTCCTTTGTCTGCAGAAATGATAACAATGTCATGATTGTTTTGTAGATATTCAGTAGCTTGTTGTTCAACCCTAGTAAGATTATTTGATCGAGTGTCAAATGGGGAGTGTGAATAATGTAAGTCCTGGAGAACATTATTTTGAAACTGCAAAACAGCAGGGTGCATGGGAGGGTTAAATGTGGACTTATGGTATGTGAATTTGCGTATAGACTCACAATCATCAGAACAACCAAAAAACAATCTTAAATTCAACAATCTACAAAAAGAGGAAACATCCTGTGCAAAAGAGTCTTCGGTGACAAAAAATCCTGGTACAAATGATAAGCCTTTATTAAGAACATTAATTTCCAAAGGTGACAAATCATAATTAGACAAATTTAAAACATTGTTATATGTTTGTGGTACTACTTCGTCATTGCCATTTGTAAAAGACTCTGTATGTCTGAAACCACTTTTATGTTTTCTCCCCCCTCTCTTATACCTGGTCCTAAAGGGACATTGGACAATGATCTTTTAGGGGTGGGTGAGCCTGCTGCAATCTGCACGTCACTCTCGGGGCCAGAAAATGGCTCCTCGGTGGATGACCCAGTGTCAGAAGTCCAGTTATTTTTTAATATAGATTTTGGTCTTTTTCTTTTGGTCGGGCGGCTATGTGGGATATTAAACTTCACCTGTTTCTTAATTGTGCTAAAAGGGTTGTTGCCCTGTTAGTCAGAGATGTCTCTATTAAACTTTTGTATTTTTTTGGTTTTCAGTTGTGTCTCCAAAATTTTAAGGTCAGAAACCACTTTGGTCAAATGTTTTGCAAAAAAGGGCTCTTTCTCAAAAGGCTTCACATCATTGGCTAAGGATAAAACAGTGTTGATTTCTTTGTCAATTGTACGCTCATAATATTTGTTTAATGCTTCAACAAATGCCATGCTAGATTTATGTTGAATATCTGCCCATTCTGACGATAGATCATCATCTAATTCGGCAACTAAGGGTTGAATTCTAACCCTTAGGCCTCGAGGAGTGATATTTTTGGCAATGTATGCCTTGAAAAGTTTGGCATGCCATACATTGGAGCGTAAAGACCGAATATGCTTTTGAAGTTTCTCAAAGGCCAAATTACAAGTGGTCTCTGATCCCAATGGTTCAGTGCTATTGGAACAATTATGGGATGAACCCAAACCAAAAGCACTCAGATCCTCCCGATCTGAGGAGAGTCCAGACACAATACTAAGCAAATCCATGTTGGTCTATAAAAAATGTATATATACAAATAGGACAATAATAGCTGAAAGCTATGTCCAAACCAGGAACAATGATAGACTTCAAACGAAACTACGTTCCTGATGAATGTCTAAGTCAGGACTCAAGGTTTTGAAAAGTGATTATAAATATTCTGAAAACACACTGAAAAAACCAAATTGTTTGTACCAAATAGTCAGTCAAAATATCTGACATGTATCTGAACATAGTTGGGCTATGCTTCGTATCTTTACATCAGTGTTGATTCAATTGATTAATCGAAAGGTTACAAAAAGGGAGGTGTATGCTCAGAAGATTTTTTCATCTGATGAAGTTTGAGTGCTACTCTTACTAAAACGTGTGGTGATATTTAGCAAAGTTAATGTATTAACAGTGAAAACGTGTTGTGGCAGTTTTCTACATTAAAACTTGGTTTTAACTGGAAGCTTCGTTCCCAGCTCATTATTCACAGGAAACGTGTCGTGGCAGTTTCTTGGTTTGTGTTTGGAATTTAGCTGTGGTTTGCTGCACTTGGTGACTGGTTTGTGTTGTTTTTTTATTTTATTAATCATATTGCTCAGACTGTTATACACTGAAACAAAGTATATCTTAATTTCTGCAAGATTCCACATTATTCCTTTCTCCATGCATGACATCTTGACACTGATTTAACCCCAGTCTAAATGCTGCAACTCTTTGTAAAGACTTCTTAACCACATTATAGTTATAACCCTTGTTAATAAACATGTAAAAAGTGTACCTACACTCTCTTACAAAATCCCCCAGTCACTACAAATTCATTGCATTCGAAGAAACTCCCCATAGGGTAGGGCTTCCAGCTTTCATTTCATCAAAAAATCCTATTCCTTCAGACAAGGACAGCAGAGCCCTAGACAGATGGGATAAAAAAGTGTACACCTCTGTTACTTAAGCTATCAGAGCTCTAAACAGCCAGTTCCATATGTTGAAATATCAGCAACATAGCTTGGAACTATTAAAACAGAAGATTTCATCTTTGCCAGACAGCTCTATTTCCAGGGAGCCAGGGGAGCTCTTGCACTCCAGCCCTCAAGTGGCAAAGCATTCCCTGCACTGAATACAATGCCCTAGAACCCTCTAGAGTGGCTGCGGTGGTGGAGTCCGTCATTACGAGGCATGCATGGCTGAAATAACCTCTGCCTGATTATGTTAAATCCAAACTCCTAGATGGCCCCCTAGATAAGGACCGCATTTTTAGATCTAAGGCTGAGGGAGGTGATCAAAAAATGGAGGATAAGCCCAAATCAATGCAGACAGTTAAAGACTTCCTCCAAGTCCAACCTCCCAGATTCAGCAGGAACTTTCCCTCCAAATACTGGTCCTTTCCTTCCCAATCCAGACCTGGACAAAGGAAAGCCTGCAGAGAAAGACCACCCAGGCAGCAACCACAAGGACAACAGAGGCCCAGGTAATGGACCTCTGCTACACACAGGGCAGGGAGTTCAAAGTCCACTCCCTACCCTAACAACTTGCAATGACTCCTCCTCCCCTCTCTGCCCCACACCCACTCCTCAAAGGTGAGGAGGAAGGCTATCCCTTTACAAAGACAATTGGCTTTCCATCACAAAGGATCATTTTTCAGGGGTCCTAAAAATCATTTTTCAGGGGTCCTAAAAATCATTTTTCAGGGATACAGATTTTCCTTCAGAGAAACACCAACCTTAACAGAGTACCCAGACATACCATCAAATCAACAGGCAGATGCACTCAAACAAATACAGAAACTCTGTGTACAAAAGGCGGTGTGGCCTGTACCCTAGGAACAAACCGGAAAAGGGTTTTTATTCCAGATTGTTCCTGGTGCCCAGGAAAGAGGGCACTTGGTGCTCTGTTGTGAATCTCTCCACGCTAAACATTTTCCTGCAAATGCCAAAATTCAAAATACTCGCACTCCAAAAACTCTTACCCATTCTGAGCCCAAATGCCTGGCTTGTTACCCTGGACCTAAAGGATGCCTACCTTCACATTCCAATAGGGGAGTCCTGCAGAAAGTTCCATCACTTCAGAGCAGGCTCACAAAACTTTCATTTCTCTGCTCTGCCCCTTGGCTTATCTACTGCTCCCAGTGTTTTCACCAAATGCCTGGCTCTGGTCATTGCCTTCTGCAGGCAGCAAAACATCCAAATTTACCCATATCTGGATGACTGCCTCATCCAGGCAGACAGCACAGAAAAGCTCCTGCAAGACCTCAACTTTGTCAAAGCCATATTAACCTCTCTAGGCTTTACCATCAACAAGGAAAAATCAAATTTCCAGCCCACCAGACAAGTCACCTTCTTGGAAGCTCTCCTGGACACAGCCACCCAAAAAGCCTTCCTCTCTCCAGAAAAACAGGGCTTCCTGCCCCAATACTTCTCCCAGTTGGCTTACAGAAAGCACCTCATAGCAAGGAAGTTTCTTCAAGCGCTTGGGTACATGGCATCCTGCATCCTATTGGTGCCCTTGACCAGACTGCACATGAGAAAACTGCAATGGTACCTAAAAAACCTTTGGTGCCAGCATTCAGTCTCTACATCTACCCCTTATCCCCTGCTTAAGTGCTGAGCTCCTATGGTGGGCAAAAGCCTGCTCACTGAACAGCCTACCCTTTCTGTTTCTTCCCCATGGTCAGACTCTCACCACGGATGCCTCCAACAAAGCCTGGGGGGCACACTTAGGTAACATGTGCACCCAAGGCACTTGGAACCACAGAGAGCTACACCCACACATCAAAAGGAAATGATGACAGTACTCAGGGCTGTCACATCTTTCAAGACCCACCTGAATCCAGGGGTGCTCCTCATCAAAACAGACAGTACCACAGTCATATGGTACATCAACAAGCAGGGGGGAACACACTCCTACCCTCTTTGCTGTCTAGCCATGCTTCTCTGACAGACTGCCTCTATGATGGGCCTTCATCTGATAGTCCTGTACATTCCAGGGGAACACAATACCCTAGCAGACCACCTCAGAAGAAACTGCTTAGACCACCATGAATGGCAAATCTAGAGGGAGACCTTCCTCTGTATCACACAGGCATGGGGAAGACCAGAGGTTGACCTCTTCGCCTCCGTACAGAGCAGCCAGCTGGACCAGTTTTGCACCAGGGAGTTCCGCCCAGAAGCCTGGAAGGTGGATGCTCTATCATTCCACTGGGGCAACCTGTTTGTCTAAACATTCCCCCTCCCTTGCCAGTGATACCAAGGGTACTGCTAAAGATCAGGGAGGAAGGGCCAAGAACCATCCTAATTGCTACAAATTGGCCCAGGCAACATTGGTACCCTTTGCTGCTCAGCCTAACCAAGGAACCAACATTAGAACCTGCCTCTCACAGAAGAACTTCTAACTCAAGCAAGAGGGTCAATACTGCACCCAAATCTACAAGCTCTCAACCTATCTGCATGGCTGATCCCCCAAAGGCAGATAACCCACTGTTGAGCAAGCAGTTCCTGGACATAATTAAGGAGGCTCAGCACCAGAAAATCATACTCTGAAAAATGGAAACGATTCAATTCCTGATGCCAAAGTAAAGGTGCAAGCAGCTCTCCCATGCATCTCTCTCTCTCTCTCTGATTCTAGACTGCCTGGCGGAGCTAGTGAAAAAAGGATTATCCTTCTGTTCCATAAAAATGCATGCCTCTGCTATCTCTGCCCATTTTCATACAGAGCAGCCTTTGTTTTCCCACCCCCTGCTAAAACAATTCATTAGAGGGCTATCTCACATCAGGGCACCCAGGAGGCCACCTACACCTGCCTGAGACCTGAACTATGTCTTGAAAAAACTGACCTTACTTTCTTTTGAGCCAGATGCCTCAGCAGAACTAAAGCATCTTTCCTGGAAGACCGCCTTCCTGCTGGCCATAACCTCAACTAGGAGGGTTTCTGAGCTCCAGGCTCTCATAGCCATTAAGCCCTTCATTATTTTCCATGCAGGCAGGGAGTCCCTTAGGGACTAATCCCTCCTTTATGCTTAAGGTGGTGTCGGACGTGACACTGAACCAGGCTATACATCTCCCCAACTTCTTTCCTAACCCTCATTACAGGGGTAAAGAATCCTTCATTCACTAGATGTGCACAGGCAACTTGGATACTATTTGGCTAGAACCAAGTCTGTCAGGAAGACTGACCAACGTCTGGTCAGCTTCACCCCAGGGACAGAGAGGAAACCTATTTCCAAGCAGGCCATTTTTAAATGGCTATCACACTGTAACTAATTCTGCTACCACTTTCATGGGAATGTTCCGCCCAAGTCTATTCAAACCCATTCCAATAGGGCAGCATCTACTGCCGCTGCTTTCCTAAGAGGGGTCCTTACCAAGGACATCCTAGAAGCTGCCAGTTGGACTTCGGTCCACACCTTCACCGAACACTACCACTTGCCTCTGTTCTCCAAAACCTAGGCAGGCTTTGCCTCTGCAGTTCTGCAGTGCATGCTAGGCCCTACCTAGAACAGTCCAACATGTTCTTCCCTTGTTTCCATCCACCCTTAATTCAGCTTTGGGAATCATCCCACAAGTGATGACTGCAACAGTGAAACACGAAGAATATAGTACAGTTGTGTACACTTACCATAAATGTAGATGTTCGAGTGTATTCACTGTTGCAGTCCTATTTTCCCTCCCTCCTTCCCCCATTCTCTAAAATTCATTCACACCTTTATATGCCTGTGGGCTTCCTTCAGGTTGGCCTTACTCAGGCCTTCTGGACAGGCTTCTATAGATTAGGGCAAGAAAAACTGATGTAATGACATCTGCTGCCTGATTTATACCACTGATGACCTGACATCAGTCCCTGGCTACCACAGCCGACACGGAGGGGAGAATCTTTGCTCTGATATTTGAGCCAGCTGATGGCTACCCAGCAGGGATAACCCACAAGTGATGACTGCAACAGTGAATACACTCGAACATCTACAATTATGGTAAGTGTATACAACTGTACTTTCTTGCGAGCTGAAATACTTGTCATGGAAGAGATTTTTTCTTGTAGCTGTTACGTAAGCCAAGAGAGTTTCAGAATTGTAGGCTCTGTCTTCTCAGCCACTGTAATAACCTTTTTAAAGGACAGAGTTTCTCTCAGGACAAATCCTTCTTTCATTCCAAAGGTCGCTTCATAAGTGAACTTGAATCAGACTATTCATTTACCTGTCTTTTTTCCCCAACTACTCCAGTAAGGGTGAATACATGCTACATTCTTTGGACGTCCACAGACAGTTACGTTTTTACTTCATAGGACCAGACCTCATAGAACGTCAGAACAGTTGTTCAGTGCCTTTTTCACCTAACAGGTTGGGACAGGCTTGTCTCTAAGATTACTTTAGAGAAATGGATCACAGAATGTATTTCTACAGTTTCTCAGCAGGGAAGCAACTCCTCTGTCCAGTTAGAGCCCAGTCTACCAGGTCAGTGTCAACCTCTTCAGCCTTTTCTGCTAGAACTCCAATTGATGAAATCCGCACCGCAGGTACTTGGTCCATGACCCATACTTTTATATCTCAGTACAAGTTAGATATTAGTTCTAGAAATGGAGTATCATTTGGTTCTGCGTTGCTCAGGCATATCCTTCCTTGGCCTCCTGGGGTTGCGTAGCTGGGGACTCTGACCCATTTGTGATACATAATGAAGTGGACATCAGATTAGAAGTTGTGTACCTACAATAACTTGGTATCTGTGTTGTCCAGTTTCATTCTGCATCACTTCCCACTCTCCTTCCCCTGTATGGCCGAGAGCGATCTAGAGGGTTACGGAACTCACTGGTTCCTAGTCTGGACTCCAGTAGGTCTTTTGTCTCTATATATTACTATTATCTATGGGATAACCATCTTGGGGAGGGTGCAGCAAAGTCTATCTGAGGGTTTGAGGAAGAGTGAGGCATTATGGAAGAGGGAAGAGTTTGAGGCTTGGATCGTATGTCTGTAATATTGGCCAGCTTAGATCTGAGGAAGGATCCAAAGACCCATTCATGATGCATAATGAAATTGGACAACACAGATACCAAGTTATGGTAAGTACATAATTTCTATTCTAATTTCTTTCAGGCTCCCCTTTTTTTTGAGGACATGCTACAGGTTGTTACAGGAGGCAGAAAATGCTTCAAGAAACTCTTGTATCTCCAAATGGAAAATGTTTTCTATCTGGTGCAGTAAAAGAGGGCAGGATCATTGTCAACTTGGCATTCCCATTATGCTTAAATATTTATGTGAGCTGCTTTAATTCAGGACTGGCTTCCTCTTCTGTTAAGTAGCATTTATCAGCCATTTCTGCCTGTTTGCCAGTGGATTTCCGACTTTCTTCACTTTGAGGTTAAACAGTTCCTGAAAAATGTCCTTCATATCAGACACCCAAGAAAATTAATTAATCTTCCTCCTTGAAATATGAATGGTCTGTTGGAAAAGCTAACCCTTTTATAACAGCCTTTTCTTCTTTGAAGTTCTGTGCCTGGCAGGACAGTCTTTTTAGTGGTTTTGACATTTGCTAAGAGTCAGAGTTGCAAGATCTTGTCCATCCCACCCTGTCTGAATTTTGTAAAGACAGGCTTACACTTCGGACTAATCTTTCTTTTTTGCCTAAGGTCGTAAATGAAATGTCTTTACACCAGACCTTCACAGGCTGCTAACATTCCTTTTAAACAAAACCGTGCTCTTCAGAAAATCTGTCCAATTACTTATTTCCTCCGAAGGTAAAAAAGGATTTTCCTGTATCAGAACAAACCATCTCCAGGTGTATTTCTTTTGCTGTATCCTTTTGTTGTTCTTTTCTTAGAAAATCACACTAAGGCCAGGTCAAGGCTCATTTTCATACAGCTGTTACCTCTTCAGGAGCCTTTTTCAAGGGTCTGGATTTAAGACCTATTCTAGAAGTTGCCACTTGATCTTTTCATCCTTAGCTTTACTCCAGGCTTTGCAAGATATACGTCATTTCTGGAGCCAAAACTGTTTTTTTTTTTTTTTGCCAGATCCATTATTCCGTGTGTACTGGACTCCAGTTTGCACCTTAGATTACCTTCCATTAAGTTTTAAAGCTTTGGGAATCTTCCCATTAGTAAGCAGTATTGCAACTGTGATATAATGAGACATTGTACAGTTTTGTGAGAACCTACTGTAACAGCAGATGTCTGAAGAGATCTCTTTTGCAGTATATGCACCCTCCTTCCCCATTATGTGTCTTGAGGATTTTTATGTTGCTTGGTCGAGGTGGACATATTTTTCATTATTTTCTCCTTTCTATTTTTGTTTACCCGACTCATCCTTTCCCAGACTTTTAACCTTAGACACTGGGGGGCAGGAAAACTCTGAGGAGGTTTGTGCCATATGTCCTCTATGTTCCAGTACTTAGCCTTGTGAATATGATATAGGCTGGAAGCAGAGAGCAAAATAAAGGAGCCCAAGCTTTTGTACTCTGGCTTGGACATACCTTGGCAATGTATTTCCCATTAGTAAGAAGTCCGGCAGCAGTGACCTGTTTAGACATCTACCTTTATGATAAGGTCTTACACTACTGTGCTTATCGTGTTTTGTGGGCTTTTGATTAGTAAAGCTGCTGAAAAAAAGAGAGCACTTACAGTGCAGTTTTTTTCTGAAAGTGTAGTTTACTATATAAACTTAAATTACCATCAACTCCCTTTTTCCCATTTTATGCATGGATGTCATGCTAACTGCTGCCATCTCTCTGTTTCAGTGCCACATTCCTGCCTTCATCGGCACTCATGCTTGTCGCAGATCTTCTCTCTCACAATCCATCCACATCTTTGCTGGACACACTCATTTCCTCTTGCCTTCTTGTCTGTCCCAAATAATTTTCACCAGATTGTCTTCTGCTTTTCTGCACATTTGCCCGAGCCACCATAGCCTGGTCTCTTTGATCTTTTCTGCAATTGGTGCTACCTTGTCTTCTGCTCTTATGTCTTCATTTCCTCATCTGTCCCACAATGTGCATCCTACCACTCGTCCCAGGCACTTCATTTCCATCACCTCTATTTTCCTCATCTGTTTAGCCTTTATTGCCAAGGTTTCTGTACCATACAATAATACTGGTCGCACCACTGTTTTGTACTCCTCACTTTTCACCTTCTTTGGCATTCTTCTGCCATGCACTACACCTGATACTCTATGCCAGTTGGCTGCAGCCCCACTGATTCTAGCTTTGACCTCTTTATTAAGACTTCCCTTGTCCTCAACCACCCCTCCCAGATACTTGAAGCTATTAGCCCTTTTCACTAGATTCCCTTTCATATCAATTCTCAACTTATTTGCTGCCATTACCACCATCTTATCTGTACTCAATTTCATCCTATTTGCCTTCGGTTTTGCATTCCATTCTGCTATCCGTTGCTGAAGTTCATGCTCTGAGACTGTATGTAATGCCACATTGTCTGCATAAAGCAACTTTGTTGATCTCTCCCCTCCAATCTGTTTGCTAATGTAATCCGTCACCAGTATGAACAGCAGTGGGCTCAGAGCTGAACCCTGATGCACAACCACTCCCATTGGGAACCCCTCTTTGAGACCGAACACTGTTCATACTTGAGTCATTGGGTCCTTTTACATAGCCTGCACTGATTCTACCAATGTTTCTGGGACGTAGAACCACCGCAGGACTCTCCAAATAAGCTTTTTTGGGACCTTGTCATTCTTTCTCCAAGATTAGGAGTTTCCAAGTGGACTCTTTCCTCATATGTAGCTTCTCCTCAATTATCTGTCTTACTGCAAACATTGGGACAGTTGTGCTGCATCCTTATCTGAATCTTGAACTGCTCATCTCCATTCTTACTTTGTACTGCTCTGCATATCCATTTATTAGTTACTGTCTGCAGAACTTTTGGGCAATGTGACAGGAGTTTGATACCTCTGTACTGCCCACAGTTGTGGATGGTCTCCTTTATTCTTCTATATTGGCACATGTATGCTTATTCTCCAGTCATCTGGGATATGCCTTTCTTTCCACACTGCTGAGAGTACCCTCAGGAGACATTTCTCCCGTATCTCACCCAGCATCTTTTTTTTTTGTTAAACAAGAAACATCTTTATAAATTATCATGTATGACATAGGTCATGGTACATTTATATAAATGATAATAAACCATAGCGAGACGGTCTCAGTTGCAAACATTATATATTCCAAGCCATGCTGGCACAACTATAGCTGCAAACATTATACATCACTTTTACCATATCCAGTCATTGTTAGTCACCATTACATAGCTCATTCAAACCCTCCCTTCTTTTAAACCTCATTTCTCCTCTGCATGTATTGATCCCACAGTTCCCATTTTTTCCTATATAATTTGCTCTCACCCTTTTTTAAGTATCCCGGTTCCAGTTGTTTTAGCTCTGTTACTGTCTTCACTGCTTCTAGTAAAGTTGGTTTAGACTTTAATTTCCATTTTCTAGTAATTGCTTTTTTGGCAGCTATCATAATTAGATTCAGCAAGGTCTTACTGTGTCTTGGCAATTCTGAGTTTGTATCATAGCTAAAAAAAAATAATTTCCCTAGTCACTCCAACTTGCTCACTCAGCATCTCTGACAGAGCAGTATGTAGAGAATCTTTAAGTCTACCAACTCATTACACACACACAAAATAGTTTCCCAGTTGCCTCTTTCTGCCCCGTCACACCTCCAATACTTGCTGTCTACCTGAGGAAAAATTGTTTGAAGTCTGCTTAGGGTATAAGAATACCTGTGTAAGCACTTCCTCACCCAGCATCTTTACATCTGCTGTGACCTCATCTGAGCTTTCTGCTTTCCCTGACTTCATTTTCATTAGTACTGTTCTTACAACTTCTATGGTGGGTTCCTCTCCTCTCATCATAGGCTGTGTTTGGGGCAGTACAGCTTCTATGCGGTTTGCTTCATTCAGAAAGTGCTGGTAGTCTTCCTTCCATCTGCCTTTGATGTCCTGTGGACTAATGAGCAGGTTGCTGCCAGCATCCCTTATGAAGAGTGTCTGACTGTCTTCATCTTTCAGGCTTTGCCTTGCAACCCGATACTGTTTTCGTGCCACCTAAGTCACTTTCCAGTAGCTGGTATAGTGGCTCTGTTGCCCTGTTCTTTGCAATTGCAACTCCTCGTTAGCTTCTTTGATAGCCGACCAGTACTCCTTCCTACCCTGGCCTGTCTTTTCTATCTCCCACTTTTTCTTGCACTCCTCCATTCTTTTGAGGACTTCCTGGACTTCTGCATTCCACCACCAGCTTTCTGTGTGTACCTTATTTCCATACCTGGCTCAACCACATATCTGTTCTGTAGTCCTCACATATGTTGTTTTGAGGTGCTGACATTCTTTTTCAACTCCACCTATTTCTTCCTCCTCTTGGGGTGCTAGAGCCCTGAATAATTTCTTGAAAAGTACTTTCTCTCCGCTCAACTTCCAAGTCTTCACCCTGGTCTGTGTTGGCCTTAGAGCCTTCTCTTGACTACTGCTTGCGTCTGATTTTGGCAGTCAATGGTTTATGCTGTGGGTTGATTGTTTCACTGGTGATGATTTTGCAATCACTGGTTCTACACTAGTGCCCTTTCCTTACTAGGAGGAAGTCTACCTGAGTTGCATGTTGGCCACTTTTGCATGTGATCTTGTGTCTGTCTGTCTTTTTGAGCCATGTGCTGGCTACTATAGAGCCATTTGCCAGACAGAAATCAAGAATGGCCTTTCCTTTATTCCTTTTGCCCCATGCATGTGGACCTAGGCAGTCCTCATATTTTCTGTCTGTCCCAATATGTGCATTCAAGTCCCTCATTATCAACACCAGTTCATGTGTCTTGCTTTATCTAACAGGTCTTGCATTTGCTTTCTGAATGCACTTTTCTCCTCACTGTCAAAACCATGTTGTGGGGTGTAGACTGCAATTGAGTACTGTCCTGTCGTTAGGCTGGAGTCTGCCATGAGTCTGTCAGTAATTCTGATGACAAAATTCACTGCCTTCTGAAGTCTTTTTCTCACCACAATCCCCACACCTTTTTTAGCGTGTCCTCCTCCTGAGTAGTAGACTCTGGATCCCAAACCAAGTTCCTTTGTTGCACTTACTTTCCATCTTGTCTCTTGGATACGTAGGATATCCAGACTCCTCCGTACCATCATATCATCCACTTCCAAACTGGATCCTGTCAGTGAACCTACATTGCGTGTAGTAATTTTGAGTTCGTTTGGCAGGTTGATTGGGTTTATGTTCAGCCTTCACTCAGTAGAGCTATCCCAGGTTACCCAGGCTAGGTAGCTGGACAGTGGACATCCAATAGCTTATTGACACAGGGCTACTGGGCTTTATGGTGGGCACACACTGGCAAACAGACACACACACACCCCTCCCACCATTAACATTGTTCCCTGGGGTAGGTTGGAGTAGGCTGGGTCCTCATCCCACTTATCACTGACAAATACCCTTGCCCATTTGGTGACAATAAGACAGTATGTCACTTAGAGCCATATATTGAACCAAGTGGTTAGCCCTGCAGCAGCACACAGTTTGTGAACTGTGTCCTATTTTGATAATACTGAGCACCACAGCAGATGCCCCAAATCAGTTGGTCTATACAACTGTTACCTCTATAGAACACAATGTAGAGTCTGTGCTGCTGCCCACAGCTACACTTAAAGGCGAGTTTGAGATGGAAACATTCAGCATGTACTTCAGATGTGGGAGGAACCCCACGGTGACACAAGGAGAAACTTGCAAACTCCAAACAGGCATGGGCTGGAGGTCAGGATTGAATCTTGTACTTTCTGCATGGGAGGCAAGAACTTAACTATTATGCCAACTGGTCTCCCCCTACTGATGCTACAAACTTACTTACACGTGTCAGAAAACTGTTTTCAATTGACTCAACTTTTGAAAGTATGTATTATTTTGAGAAGCTGTAAAATATGTCCTCAAAGATACATATGTAAGTAGGGTAAATCATTATATTTCTTTGTTGAATGTCTTGTGCATCAGCTAATTATGTTGCTAACCTTGTAGTACTTTGATTCTGGCTGTTCTGTAAGTGTATTTTATTCAGTCATTCACACCTCAACATACCTCTCAACTGTTCGTAATTTTGACTCGCGTTTTAGTTCTGTCCTTGTGTAATTTTGACTCACGTTTTAGTTAATCTCTTCTTAAACTGGTGACTTTTGGGGAAAAAAAGTGGTGCATTGCACTTATTAGTGACAGTAATTGGAATTTATAAAACTTATTTTACTTCAGAAAATGTATATTAACTAACATTTGTCTTATTCTGTCATTGCATCACTTTAATAGTACTATTATTTTAAAAGTGTCCCTGATTATTTCTGGACTTACTCCTGATTTGTTGACCGCTGTTCACCTCAGTCTGCCAACACTTGTAGTTTACTGTTAGGTTTTTATTCTCACAGAATAAGACTGAAGTCCACTTGGATCAGTGCTCTTCCGCTCATAAACAACTTTAAGTAGTTTGCATTGCTGTTGCGACTGTTGATGATGCAATAGATCATTTGTGCAAGCAAAAATAATGCCAGATTTCTGATTAACAAGTACAGTGTTCTAGAAATGCCCACTCTGTAAGCTGCTAATGGTAGTTTGAACTGTAATGGGTGCTACTTTTCATAGTTGCCTTCTGCATACTTAGTGTGAGCTTTGAGGTAGTTCAGCTCTTTAACATTTATTAGATTTGAGGTAGTTTTACACCCATTGCAAAATACTTTCACATGACTTTACAGCTACAGCAAGAGTGTGCTTAAAAGATTTGTCACATCATTCTAAAGCCTTTTGTGTTGCTGATAATTAGGTAATCTGATGTTATCCATGTCATTATTCATCACCATAGTGTCATGGATCCAACATCGGATCCAAGCCAGCAGCCTTCACATAGACAGATCCAAGGGTCAAGCTTCTCCCTCTCCCATAATCTCCTGCTGCCCTCTAACCCTCAGATCTTGGTTGCCACGCATTTGCTATGGGAATGATTCTTTGGCTCTTGCTTCAGATAAGTGATTTAACTGCTTTAAAATTGTTATTAGCTAGGTAGTTTTTTTCCTTAGGTTTAGTCTTAGTATTGTGTTTGTTTTTGGTAGTTACCGCCCCTCCCTTAAAGTTGCCAGTTTTTGTGTAATTAAGGCTGTAAATAAGTAGTTTGCATTGCTACAAGTGTTTAAGTTTTTCCATTTTTGGCACCTTTTTTTTTGGTGTTTAGTTCT
Organism: Protopterus annectens; assembly: GCF_019279795.1. Taxonomy (NCBI): domain Eukaryota; kingdom Metazoa; phylum Chordata; order Ceratodontiformes; family Protopteridae; genus Protopterus; species Protopterus annectens. The sequence goes on along the minus strand of NC_056735.1, from coordinate 1,650,617,119 downwards.
CCCTTTTGTGTTGAGGCTTTGTTGTATTTTAAATTATGTCTGAGATGCCCTTTGGATTTAAAAACTGCTGCTTGTCTGGTCAGAAGATGCCTAATTCTGACTTGCACGAGGAGTGCCTGTATTGTTTAGGAGTTCCCCTGGAGGTAGAATGCAATGTTTGTGCAGCATTCAACCCCAAGGACTTTGGCAGAGCCCTGCAACAAGCTTTTGTTAAAGGGTTTGGTGCAGGGGGGTCCCTTTGTTTCCCCCTCTAAGGCTTCCTTGTCTGATCCCAAGAGGAAGACCCCATCCTTGCCTCTGGTGGCTTCCAAAAAGCCAATGCTGTCAAATCCTAGATCCCTGGATCTGACTTCAGCCCGGACTACCTGAGATCCGAGGTCTGTGGATTCTTCTGTCAGTTCCAAGGCCTCCTCTGATCAGACATCCTCTGATCCGACCAAGGCTAGGCCTGCTTTGGATTTGACTGGTTCTTCGGATCCGGCTGATGTTCATCGTGTTTCACTGTTGCAGTCATTACTCTTGGGTTATCCTGCTGGCAGGCTACCCACAGTCAGCCTGAATTCCAAAGTCCTGGTCCGGCATCGGTTGCTGTCGCCTCTTTTCTGACGTTCGTGTGCCAGGGGTATAAAAGATGCAGCCGACGCCATTTTCTTCAATCTTTCTTGCCGTGCGGTGCCCGAAGCAAAAGCAGTTTGCAAGTGCCGGTCGGCCGACTCCTGAGATTTTCGCAATTGAATTTCAGATCCGAAGTCTTCATTAAAGCTAAGTGCCCCGTTGGGGAAACTTTTTTCTTGCTCCAGACCGATGTCAGAAAAAGTTAACAATTGTATTTCTTGTGGGAAGCTAGGCCCTGATCACGACGTTGCTAGCTGTAGGTTTTGTGCTAGATTTAACCAACGCACTATTAAGCGTCGGTACGATTTTGCCTTTCATTACTTTGGCCGAAGGTTTAATTATATAATGCCGTTGGAACAGCCAACGATCGGAGTTTATAAAAAGCGCAAGGAAAAGGACAGGCATCCGAGGTCCAAAACCGACGACGAGGCCCCCGCTAGGCCAGTCGCCTGTTCGCCGGTTCTCAGTGAGGCACTTTCCTAGCCCTGACGCCCGCTACCGACTCCCATGTGGAGCCAACCAGGCCTGTGGAAACTCAAGGTATTGGACCCTTGGAAACTATTCCCTCAGATGGGTCCGGAGCCGCTGAGCAGGCATCGGCTTCTGTGGGTGTTTTCAGACCTACACAATTATATGTCAAGCCAACCTCAGCTTCAAAGACAAAGACTAAAACAACTCTAAAGACAAAGAAACAAGTACAGCATTCTCCTGGACAGACTTCCATGCCTAAGAAACAGATGCTTAAAATGGCCAAAGACCTAATTACTTTGATCAGGGGTTCCCATCCCCCTCCTGATAAGAGGCCTAGGCAAGAGACAGAATATGACTCTTCTGATCAGGTTTCAATTTCCTCTGATTCCTCTTCAGAACAGGGATACTCTATTCCTCCCTATGAGGATTCTGATGCTGAAGAATCTATTCCTTCAGCCTCTCCTCCTGAGGATTATTCTTTTGGGGAAACCCTGCATACCATGAGGGAGCATTTTCACTGGGAGAGCCAAGATTACTCAGAATCTAAGAAAAGGCTAAGAGACTTTCTGTTACTACCTCAGCACAGACCTCTTGCTATTCCACCTGTACTAGACATTGTAGATGTATTTTCAGAGTCCAGCCTGTCTCCTGACTCTTTACCCCTTGCACCTGCTAAGCCAGACAGATATTACAGAGTTCCAGACTCTCATAAATTTCTATATAAAAACCCTGCTGCTGACCCAGAAACTATATCTCAGGGTCCCAAAGGGGGTCAAGGCTTCCACTGCTAAAATCCCTGTCCCCTCTGATAGGGATTCTAGGGCACTGGACCGATGGGGAAAAAAAGTTTACATTTCTGCTACCTTGGCTGTAAGGGCTTTAAATTGTCAGTTTCATATGCTTAAATATCAGCAATTCTTAATGTCACTGCTTAAACAGAAAATGTTGACAAATTCTGAATGTTCAGATAACAAGGAAATGCAGGATTTATTGCATGCAGCTGAACAAGTGGGAAAGTGTACTTTGCAATGTGGTTTTGATTCACTGGAGGCCTCTTGCAGGGCCGCTGTTACGGGTTCTGTCATTAGAAGGAATGCTTGGTTAAAGGAACAGAGTCTGCCTGATCATGTTAAAGCAAAATTATTGGATGCCCCATTACAGCATGATACTTTGTTTGGTGTTAAGGCAGAAGAGGTGTTGAAGAAAATGGAGGATAAAGCAAAATCCATGCAGACAGTTAAGGATTTCTTACAGGTACAGCCACCCAGATTTAGCAGGAACTGGCCTACAAAGAATTGGTCCTTTCCAGCGTCAGACAGGCCACAAAGAGGCAGATACAGATGCCGCAGAGGCAGATTTCAGCCCCAAGGCTCATACAGGCCTAAACAATGGGGTGCTTCTACCTCCAAAGGCGGAGAAGACAAATCAAAACCATTCAGGAAACAGTCCCAATGACTTTCCTCTGCCAGATCCAAGCACTTATCTTTTGGCAGCCCCCTTAGGGGGAAAACTAGCACTTTTTTCACCAAATTGGCACATGATTACCCAGGACAAATGGGTCTTGAACATAGTGTCTCAGGGCTACAGGTTCCACTTTCGCACCCTGCCAAGGGCAAAAGGTATGCCAAACCTGCCACACAAACAATGGGCCGAGGCACAAAAGCAAATTTCATCCCTCATGGACATGAGAGCCATTCAACAAGTACCACAACAAGAGCAGGGTCAAGGATTTTACTCTAGACTTTTCTTGGTGCCCAGAAAGGACAAAGCCTGGAGACCAATACTGGACCTATCTATACTAAACATATTTCTGGATGTTCCAAAATTCAAAATGTTGACTCTGCAGCAGCTACTGCCCATGCTAGGCAAGAAGGATTGGGTCGTAACTTTGGACCTAAAAGAGGCATACCTGCATGTCCCAATCAGACAATCTTGCAGAAGATACCTCAGATTCATAGCTGGCTCAATGCACTACCAATTCTCTGCACTGCCCTTTGGCTTATCTACTGCGCCCAGGGTCTTCACAAAATGCCTGGCACCAGTAATTGCATTTTGCAGACAAAGAGGAATTCAAATATATCCTTACTTGGACAACTGCCTTATTCAAGCAGAGAACAAAGACATTCTACTAAAGCATCTGGCGTTTGTAAAAAGATTACTAATTTGTTTAGGGTGCACAGTAAATGAAAATAAATCAAAACTAGTACCCTCTCAAGAGATCATATTCCTGGATGCAAGCTTAAATACAACTGCCCAGATGGCTTATCTCATGCCAGACAAACAAAGGCAACTGACTTACTTCAAAATGTTGGCAACAAAGACCCAGTTATCTGCAAGGAAAATCCTGCAGGCTTTGGGATTCATGGCATCCTGCATTCTGCTAATTCCATATGCCAGACTGCATATGAGGAAACTACAATGGTATCTAAAAAGTATTTGGACTCAACATTGCCACAGCCTGGAAACATTAATTACCCTCATTCCCTGCCTGCAACAGGAGTTTCGATGGTGGGCACAGGCCTGTCACCACAACAAGGGACAGCCATGCACTTTACCCACAGCCAGGCAGACACTAACAACGGATGCATCAGATTATGCCTGGGGGGGCCCACATGGCAGGAAAATGTATTCAGGGCACATGGCCCGCAAGCCAGATGCATCTTCATATCAATCAAAAAGAGATGCTAGCTGTTCAGAATGCCCTGACAGCTTTCAAGGATCTACTTCATCCAGGACAACTACTGATAAAGATGGACAATACTACAGTCTTGTGGTACGTAAACAAACAGGGAGGCACACATTCCTACCCCCTCTGCAGACAAACCATGACTTTGTGGGACACAGCATTGACTTATCAAATTCACCTGCAAGCACAATTCCTGCCAGGAAAAATAAATACTCTGGCAGATGAACTAAGCAGAAACCTCATGGATCCCCACGAGTGGAAACTGGATTCACAAGTCTTCAGCATGATAACAAGGAAATGGGGATGCCCAGACATAGATCTATTTGCCTCCCCTCACAACTGCCAATTACAGAGATTCTGCACAAGGAATTATCACAAGCTAGCATGGAAAGTGGATGCCCTATCCTTCAGCTGGAAAAACCTAACGGTATATGCCTTTCCTCCACTGCCTCTCCTCCCCAAGGTACTCCTAAAGGTCAGACAAGAGAAGCCAAAAATGATACTGATTGCCCCAGACTGGCCACGCCAGCACTGGTACCCAATTCTGAAGAACTTGTCTTAAGGTCCAGGCTGGACATTGCCTCAAACTTCTCACTTACTGACCCAACAAAGCAATCAGATCCTGAACAGCCAACTCAGGACCTTAAATCTGGCAGCATGGCGGATAATGTAGCCATTCAGAACACTCCTCTTTCAAAAGCCGTCATGGATGTTATCTTGGAGGCCAGGAGGCCCAGTACCAGAAAATCTTATGCAGAAAAATGGAAGAGATTGTGTGCTTGGAACCAGGAACAAGGAATTCACACGTTTGTACTAAATATTCCTCAGATTTTACAATACTTAACTGAGATGCTGGACAAAGGCCTATCCTCATCATCAATTAAGATTCATGCCTCTGCCATTTCAGCTCATTACAATACGGAACCACCTATTTTTTCTCATCCTTTAATAAGGCAGTACCTCAGAGGGGCCAAAAACATAAGACCTCCAAGAAGAGCACCAATACCTGCATGGGACCTCAATTATGTCTTGGAAAAGCTCACACTGCCTCCTTTTGAGCCAGCCTCAATGGCTGATATAAAATTCTTATCCTGGAAAACAGCTCTGCTCCTAGCAATAACCTCTGCAAGATGAGTCTCAGAGTTACAGGCACTCATGGCTGTGGAACCTTTTATCATTTTCCATCCAGACAGGATTTCTCTGAGGACGAACCCTACATTTATGCCTAAGGTGGTGTCCAGTGTGGCCCTTAACCAAACCATTCACTTGCCTACCTTTTATCCAAACCCACAGAGCAAGGGTGAGAGACTTCTGCATTCTTTGGACATGCACAGACAGCTACACTTCTACTTGGACAGAACTAAAGCTTTCAGAAAGACTGAGCAACTTTTAGTGGCATATGCTGCAGGATCACAAGGAAAGGCTATCTCAAAGCAGACTATTTCTAAATGGATAGGCCATTGCATTCATTTCTGCTATTCACAGCATGGCAAATCAGTGCCTAAGGACATTAGGCCACATTCTACCAGAGCAACAGCCACTTCAGCAGACTTCCTCAGAGGAGTACCAACCAAAGAAATCTTAGAGGCTGCAACTTGGAGTTCAGTGCACACTTTTACAAAGCACTACCACTTACCTTTCTACTCTAAATCCAGAGCAGGCTTTGCCACTGCAGTTCTGCAGGGCCTCATAGCCTCTCCTAATCCTATTTAGCCCAGCCACCCATCCTCAACTTTGGGATTCAACCCAAGAGTAATGACTGCAACAGTGAAACACGATGAACATAGTACAGTTTTGTACCTACCATAAATGTAGATGTTAGAGTGTATTCACTGTTGCAGTCCAGGTTACCCTCCCTCCATCCCCCTTTCATTTGCTGGGTCTTATCTGTACTTCTCTATTTTATACAACCTATGTGGTGTATTTGCTTGTAGATGAAGGAAATGTTTACTTTAGTGCATGCATGTTTATTGGCATAATCTACTTAGCCTACCCTTCTGGGGGCACCTGACATCTGGGGCAAGAAAAACTGAAGAAAATGACATTGGCTGCATCTTTTATACCCCTGACCCACTGACGTCAGGCGACAGCAACCGATGCCGGACCAGGACTTTGGAATTCAGGCCGACTGCGGGTAGCCTGCCAGAAGGATAACCCAAGAGTAATGACTGCAACAGTGAATACACTCGAACATCTACATTTATGGTAGGTTCACAACTGTACTTTGCTTCTGCTAGGCTGTCTGATCCGACAGACCTGTCAGATTCACCCATAGTTATCGAGGATGTATCCTCCCCTAGTTCTTCTAGGCAGCAGTTCGGCTCTGAGGTCCTGGAGCCGAACCCCTGATCCCAGGCATAAATCCTGTGGTTCTCAGGCCAGGTCTACTCACTCCTCCACTTCCTCCGGATCATCCAGGAGTCTGTTGTCTTATGATATGGACAGGATGATGAGATTTGTCAAAGCCCAGGTAGAGCTGTGGCTGATAGCATCTCCTGCCTATCCTAGGGGTGCCTCTTTAGTTCCACCTCTCCGTTCTCCTTTTCCAGCCCAGAGGGCTTTGGAATCTCAGGACCCGGATACCTATGGTCAGATCCTGACTGGGTCTAGTATCCCTTTTACTTGACCCCGTCAGGTTCCCTGGTCTGCTGTGTTCCCCTGCCCCTCGGATCAGAGTGGGTCCCAGGCTGGAGTCATCGGTGTCAGCTCCACTGGGACAGGGTTGGGTCTGGGTTTTTTGGACTGATCTCTTTCCCTAGGGGCTTTGGTCCTTGATAGCTCTGGACTGGTATCGTCCGGCGGCTGTTGTGCTGTGTCAGGGCTTTCCCATCCTGTTTGGGAGACTTTGCCTTCCTGGGTTGGGGATGAGACTGCTTCCAGCCCTTCTGCCTTCTGGGTGGTAGAGAAGACCTTCTCCAGGATTGGGGCTACATTTCCTGCCCTTCTGGGTCCATCCCTACCCCTCTCTGCCCTCGGTGGTGAGACCTTCCATCCTGTCCAGGGTCACCCTCCCATTCTAGCCTTCTGGGGGTTTCTTCCCTGCACAGGGTCCCCCTTCAGAGTCTTCCCTGGAGCCCCCCATGGAGAAGGTACCTTGTAAGAGAAAGTGCAAAGAGGAGGCACTTGTACTTGCCCTCAGAGCCCCTTACTGAGGACACGGACTTCTGTGAAGGAGACTGGTCCCCTAGATCTCCGCCTGACCATGTCTCCTGTGGGGACATCCTTGAGATCTTGAAGCAGAAGGGTGGATGGTCTCCCCATTCGCCGTCTTTGGAGCAGTCCATGTTTCTGAAGTCTTTCAGGATGGGTCCATCTACTTCCTGGGTGTCCCCTTGCCATCAAGTTGGTACATCTTATCGCCAGTAGGGTTTGGAAGGAGCCCGACACTGTGGAACCAGTTCCCAAGCGAGCAGATAAATTCCTCAGCCCCCCTGTGGACTGCCCCTTCTGGAGCAAAGGAGTTCCGGTTGGTGCCATCATGGTTGTCGCTGCCCCTAAGAAAAAGCAGGCAGAGCAGAGCTCCACTGTGCATCCCCTGAACAGGCAGTCCTGGGCAATATAGTAACATGGAAAGCGTGTGTGTGCCTCAGCTACCTTTGGATTGTGGGCAGTTAATTACCTGACACACTTTACCTGCCTCCAAAGGGAACTTGGTCAAAGAACTCACCACTTCTCTTACAGATCTATTTCCGGTTGAGGACTTCAAAAAAGTGTCTCCCAAGCTTTCTACGCTGGCGTCCCTCACCTAATTCCTCGATGAGATTAATTTCCAGTGCTATGGAAGCTCCCTCTCGAGTGGCAGGTACCAGCATAGCTTTAAGTCAGCATTCTTGGTTACGATTATGTGGATTTGCGCAACCCTTCTAAGCTTTTTTTTTTAACCACCCTTTGATGGGTCCACCCTCTTTGGACCCTCTGTGAAGGACACTTTGACCCGTAGTGAGCAGGGAGGGAAGACTTTGTCTGGAGTCAGGATCAAGCTTTCTACTCCTCAGAGGTCCTTCTGCAAGACCCAGCGAGGAACTGAGAAGATGTGGTTCAAGAAGTCACAGCTGTCCTTCCAGGACACTCCTGATGATTCCTATTCCAGAGGCAGGGGGAGAGGATGCAATGGCAGACACCACTTTGAAGAGGGGAGGGGTGTGCAAAATTAGGGCTCCAGGGTACCTTTCCCTGAGGAGCTCTATCAGTGCTTCTGAGGCATTGCCCAATTGCTCTGCCCTGGATGCAGTCGGGGGTCATATTTCCCTCCACCCACTAGCCTTGACAAACATTACCTCTGATCAGTGGGTATTAAACTTTGTTTCCAGGGGTTATTTCATTCCATTTTTGGAACCCCCTCCCAAACAAAGATACCTCCCCAACGTTCCACCCTATCAGAGGGTGTTGATTTTGAAGGAGGTTCAACAACAACCTCAAAAAAGAGTCATCCAAGAGGTCCCAGCTGGACAAATAGGATTCAGAGCTTACTTTTGCTTCTTTTTAATGCCAAAAAAGATGGGGGACCTGCATTCTGTTTTGGATCTCAGCAAACATTATCGGTCAAAAGGTCCAAGTTCCAGATGGTCACTCTTCAGTCCATTCTGCCTCTGTTACACAAGGGCGACTGGATGCGCTGCGTGGATCTCTAGGATGCCTACTATCACATCAAGATAGACTGGCATTCCAGGAGATGCCTTTGCTTCTGCTTAGGGGCCAGTCGTTGCCAGTTCAGAGCCCTACCCTTCAGTGTCTCTCTACAGCTCCCCTGGGTGTTTACGAAATGTATGATAGTGGTAGCGGTTCGCCTGTGGCTGCAGGAATTTCAGGTCTTTCCATACCTCTACGATTGGCTCCTCATGGCACCCTCAAGGCATCAACTGTCACAAGCCATCCATTATATTCTCCTTTTTAGTCAGTTGGGGATTACTGTTAATCTTTCGAAATCAAATCTGGTCCCCACTAAACAGTTGGGAGTTTATTCGAGTCCAGCTAGATTCCATTTCAGAGATCGCAGCATTGCCTCTACTTAGAGTTCAGTTGATCGGAAGCAGGTCATGCAAATCTTAACATCTCCCTGGTTCATTTGATCCTTCGAACCCTAGAATCCATGGCCACGTCCATTCAGCTTGTTACCCTAGCAAGGTATCACATGTAGGTTTTACAATGAATCCTGATAGTTCAGTGGCCTGTTCTGTCTCAACCAATGTCTATAAAATTGATGCCTGTGTGCAGACGACACCTTTGGTGGCTTCAGTCTCAGGATCTCCTCCTAGGGTAGGCCCTTTTCTCTTCCTCCACCCAAGGCCACATTGACCATGGATGCTTCTTTTTTGGGGTGGGGGCATTTCTAGGGAAGAACTAGCCAAGGCACACAGTCGCCCGTAGAGACCAAGTTGCACATAAAAGTCCTAGAGATAAGAACAATTCTACTGACATTGCAAAGCTTTCAGGACCGTCTTCCCCCAGAGACGATTGCAGTTCAGACAGACAACATAGCAGTGGTCTGATATATCAACAACTAGGGAGAACACGATCTTACCCTTTGTGCAGAGAGGTCATGAGTATGTGGGAATGGGCGATGTCCTCCAGATGCTGTCTTCTTGCAATGCATATAGCTGGGGACTCTATGTTGGCCAACAGACTCAGCAGCTGCATCTTGAGCCCTCATGAGTGGTCTCTCAATCCCTTGGTGAAGCAGATTTATGAGTGCTGAGGTCAGTCATGCTGCAACCTCTTTGCCTCTCCAACCAGCCACAAATGCAGCATGTATTTCTCCCTGATCCCCCCCCCCTCTCGGGGAGTCACAGAGGGATGCTCTAGTCCATGACTGGCCTACACGTCTCCTTTACACTTATCCTCCTCTCCCTCTAATTCCCAAGGTATTGCAAAAAGTGCAACACCTGAGAACATTCCTGATCCTCATTGCCCCTTTCTGGCCTTGTCAGCCATCATTCTCCTTCATCAGGTCTCATCTGAAATATCCTCCCTGGGTACTGGATCCTCTTCAGGATCCAATCTCCCATCCTTCAGGGCTTCCTCTTCCAAATCTTCAGACCCTTTGTCGAACCCCATGGTTTCTCCAATTCCGGTTGATCTTGAAACAGTCCAGGCTGGCGTCTCCACTCAGGCATATTGTACTAGCCTCCCCGAAACCTTCCACCAGAAAGGTTTGTAGTAGTAAATGGAAAAGGTTTTCTATCTAGGCTAAGAGCAGGAATCTGGATCCTTTTCCTGTCTCTGTTTCAGATAATCCTTTTGTTGTTGTCCTCACTTTTTCAGGCAGGAACAATTTTCTCTACTCTCCTGTTTGCTGTCTACTTCTCTGAAGTACAGGCTAACACAGAAGGTCTTTAGCTAACGAAGTTTGCAAATGACTGCAAACTATTGGCCATAATCAAAACTCCTAATGATATGGACATCCTACAAAAGGGCCTCACTGAGAAAGATGCCTGGTGTCAAAGCCATGGCCTCAAGCTCAATGCCAAAAAGTGCATCCCGTTTGGTAAAAACTCTATACCCATGAACTACCACATAAGCTGTAGTCTACTTAACACTGAAAGTGTGAATGAGACCTTTGGGACACAGGTGGACAGTAGTCTCTCCTTTGATAATCACATTGCCACAGTAGTCAGGAAATCATTCTGCTTGGCGCACACCTCATCACAAAAAGTTTCTCATCCAGGAAAAAAGAGGTCATTGTTACGCTCTACTCGTCACTCATTAGACACAGTGCCCCTTTTGGTATGTACCTCACAAGACATCTACAACAACTGGAAAGGCCACAGAAATACCTCATAAAGAGGATTACCTCAAACAGATGCCCTGTGCAGACTGTCTCAAAAAACTCCAGCTTTACTCCGTCGCATATCGCCTACTCGGAGGCGATCTCTGCTTAACGTACAAAGCTATGTAAAACCCAGAGCTTTTGGACATGCTCCACTTAAAGAAATCCCAATCCCTCCGAGCTTCACGCTCTACAGACCTAAACCTTGTCACCACAATAAACAGAACATGCTGGAGGGACAGATTCCTGTCCCAGAGACTTTCCATACTCTGGTACAAACTATCTATATCAAACAAAGCTCCTCATTAGCACTCTTCAACAAAAATCTTGATTGGATGAGAGATAGAAAATTCACCCCGGGGATTGCTTCTGTGGCTGTGCTCAACAGGGGCACAGGAAAATAATTTTCTTGCATGGCAAAAGCCAAGGTACCTTTTTGGCTAGGCTTATATAGGCCCTAGGGCCAATAGCTTATTACCTACTTATGAACCTATTAACCCACTATTAAGCTTAAGTTTGCAGTGATTTCTAATTTTCATGAGAACAGTAAGCCTATGATCTCTTCCAGACTTTGCAAAGCTTTCGTGAAGGGAGTTTTCCTTCTAAGACAGCCTATTAAGGATCCCTCTCCTCCTTGGGACTTAACCTTAGTGCTGCAATCTCTGACTAAGGGTCCTTTTGAACCTGCCAGTTCATGCGGTTTCAGATTTTTGTCATGGAAAACGACCTTCCTGGTTGCCATAACTTCGGCTAGGAAGGTTTCTAAATTGCAAGCTCTTTCCACTGCTCCTGCATATATGATCTTTCACAAGGACAGAGTATCTCTTAGGGTGATTCCCTCTTTTTTTTGCCCAAGGTTGCTTCTGATTCCAGTCTAAACCAATGTATTCATTTGCCAGCCTTCTTTCCTAATTATTCCAACAGAGGAGAGTACATTCTACATACTCTGGATGTAGAGAAACAATTACGTTTTTATCTACATAGGACTTTTTCCCCCGAACAGATGTGGCTTCCCGGTTTCTAAGACTATTTCTAAATGGATCTCTAGCTGCATTTATACAGTCTACAACACTAGGCATCTTGAGGTTCTGGGAAGAATCAATACTCATTCTACTAGGTCCGTGGCTATTCCCTCAGTGTTCTCGGACACTCTGTTGATGAAATTTATGTTGCTGCCACTTAATCCTCATACCTTTATAGGTTCATAGGTTCATACTAGGCTATCTGCCCGAGGGCATTTACAAGCCTAGCCCATAGTTTTGTGGCTTACGCCACCCCTTTAGTATGGGGAACTATACCCATTATTTTGCTGTGCCTCTGTTGAGCAGTGACACTGAGGTAATCCCTGGGGTATATCTGCGATCTCCCATCCATTGGTCAAGATTTCTCTTGAACAAGGCCAGCGAGGTGCTCTGCCTCACGTATACCGGGATTTTATTCCACAGCATAGGGAGTCTTTGGGTGATGAATCTATCCCTCCAGCATGTCCTATTAATAGCCGTGTCGAGGTTTAAGTCTCCCGCCCTTGTGGCTCTGACGGATCTAGATTTTTTGAGGTGAAGCATATTCATCAAATCTGGGTTTGACATGGCCTTGTATGTTAGGCAAAGGTCACCTCTGAGCAAGCGTGCGACTGAATAGAGCTGGAGTTCTTTCAGTCGGGCAGCATAGGACAGATGTTTGAGACCCTTTATCCTTTTGGTGAGGAACTTTTGTGGCCTCTCCAGCTGCTGCAAGTGTCGGGTCAGATACATTCCGAATGGGGCATTGTACTCAATCATTGGTCTGATGAGTGATGAGTATAGGGAGACTATCTCATTACAAGCTGGATTGGGTTTCCAGGAGCAGGGCTTCTTTTGGTTCCACAGTGCTCTGGCATGTCCTTCCTTGAGGCTTCTCAAGGTGAATGGTAACTGGGGACTCTGACCCTATGGTGATGAATACTGACATGGATGACATCAGATAGTTATGTAATTACCATAACTTGGCATGTGTGTCATCCTATGTCATTATTCATCACATTTCCCTCCCACCATCCCCTTTCCTTGTTGGAGCTTGGAGGAAGTTGGAGTTTTCTCTGTTCTGGACTCTTTCTTCTCGTCTTTTTAGGGGTGTAGCGATGCTGGATGTTTTAAACTCGATCTGAGGGTTAGAAGGCAGCAGGGGATTATGGGAGATGGAGGAGCTTGAGCCTTGGATCTCTCTGTGTGAATGTTGCAGCTCGGATCCATGACCCCATGCTGATGAATAATGACATGGGATAACATAAATGCCAAGTTATGTTAAGTACATAACTTTTTTTTTTGCCCCTTGAATTGATTTCTACCTTTGTATTCTTTTTTACTGATTGACTTTGAGGTGGTATGGTACTTCACTTCCGATGTAGACATACACAGATAATTTTTGATTAATGCAAGTTCAACTCTTGAATCTTGCCAAATTTGATATTTAGCCTTCTTGTCTAAAAGTTTGGGCAGTTCTTTTGTTGTTAGAAGAGTCAGGTCTCCTTTGCTGTTTCTTGATTTGCATGAAGTATGCTCACTAGTTACTGGGATGAACTGGCTCACTGAGAAGCTAGGCACACTTAACATATGGTATCCCAGCATGCACTGGACACTTGCACCTGTGGTCAATGGGATTTCTGAAAACAAGGTGCAGAACTGTGATTGGTAGGGAGGGCAGTTCCAGTCATTGACTGGTGAGGGAGAGTCCTCTTTACAGGTCACTGATTTGTGAAAAAAATGCATCTGTTATTTTCAAGTTGTAGATAAAATCAGCTCTGAGGTAATGCAGTTGCATATTGAATCATTTTGAAGGGTTGCTATTCTGCAGTTAGTTTTGGTTTATTCCAAACCCTATTAGTAGATGTTAAGCTGAGGCTTTTGTTTTCTTTATACTTACTGTCAATTTAAAATATTAAATCTGATTAGGACCCTTGTTGGTTGGTCATGAGTGAGTTTATCCTTTCTACAAGTCAGAAGTAGTTATTTTTTTCCAAACATTCTCCTATGCAGTGATCGATAAGGTCCTGCATCAGTACACACGACATTGCATGTTGACTAGTGTATTCACCCTTGCACCTGCTGGGTATTTGTTTACCATTCAAGTAGTTAGAATCTTAAACCTTATTATCTTTAAAAATTTTGTGTCCATATGCTGTCTTGCTTTACTTTTTGGGTATTTGTTGAAAATTGTCTCAATCCTATGATAGGCCAGAGGTTCTGAACATGGAACTGTGCTCCAAGAATTGTTCCATAGGTTGTTGTGTATATTTTTGTAGCTCACAGGTTTTGCTGGGACAGGGATCACCCTCGTTGCACTGGAGTTCAGTTTCATTATGGTCCTCTCTAGGATTTGAAGTCTTGGAGAAGTAAACCTCTGGCTGCTACCTAGAGTGGTGCATCCCAGGGTGTTTGCACTGCCGTTCCTCCATTTGATTAACTTATGTCTAGTTTTGCTGTCTTTCCTGGTCCTGGGAGAACACCACTTTGATTTTTCTGACCCTCGATCAGGATACTCGGGGGAGGGGGCAAAGCTTTGTGCCAGTGAACTTCCACACAAGTCCACCAGTTGGGATGCTCATTTAAAGTAAAGAGCTATTGGATGAGTCTGCTCGTGGTTGCTGACTACGTGCGCGACATGCCAGAATCACTGGTATAAGATACTTTTAAGAAGCCGAGTTCAGTATTGGCATTTATCCTTACATAGGTCTTACCCCTGAGTTTTCCATTTGCACTCAGTGTTGCTCGCAGTCCCAGTTTGTCCAACACCATACATGCCAATCTTATATGTATGGTAGCCCTTGCATGATCTTTTTGGAGCTGTCAGAAGGTATGACATTCCTTTCTTAGAAAGTGTGGTGGTAAATAAAGGTACTTGTTGAGACAGTTGAAAATGCTAATCTCCTGTTTAGACAACTTCTCATTTAGTGTCCCTAATGGTGTATGTGGTTTTCCTTAACCACTCCCTCATGTTTTTCTGGGATGTGGAACAGTCAGGTCCACTGATTTTCCTTTCTTGAGGCTGTCCTTTGTAGATGTCATCTTGGATGCATCTTTTATTCAGCTGTTCACCTTCAGTAAGGGCAGTAGTTTGGTGATGACTCTCCATAAACTGGAGCAATGTATTACCTAAACATCCCTGTGTGACTCCTGGTGTCATCTTTGTGGGTTTTGGGTAGTGTAGTGAGTTGGCAGATTTAAAAATTTCCTACAGAATACTCTGTCAGAAGTGTGTGTGTGTTGGGGGGGGGCAAAGAGCTGTAACCAACGAAAATATTTTGAGCTGGGACACAGAATCTGAATTGTCTAGACATAGTAAGGCTTTATTGTGTTTAATTCTTTTGGCTGCCAAAAAGCAGTTAATATTAACTGGAGATCAGAATCTAGTCCAATTGTATTTAATGTATTGAATGTTGTAAAAGAGTTGGAAATGTGGTCTTTAGAAAAGAAGCAAATTACATAGAAATGGAATTTGTTGAAATAATACATATAAGAATAATGTTCAGCAGGAGGAATGAGTTTAAGGGAAGACAGGACTTCAGCTATTTAGGTAATGTTCGAAATAAAGAATGCATATATGTAAAGTGTGATGTAAATGAAAAAAATGTTAAATATATTTTCTATTAATGTATGTGTAGCTATATCTAATGTGATAATGTAGCAAAGGTCCTGGGTTCTTAGAGGGACACTCGAATCATGACCTTTCTTCGTCTTACGTGATTGCTGCCCCTGCCTCCTCGTATTGACACGAGAGCAAAAAGGGAGAGGGAATTGCTGCTTTGTACTCCCAAGGTTCATATTCTCTAGCAGAGTCCACATCTCATTATACAGTTCAGGGACACAGTTGACCATGCACTTCATCATTGATTCAGTGGTCAGTTTTTGAGTTTATGGGGCAACTCCAGGGACACTCCCTGGGCTTGCCCAGAGATGTTCCTCCCTTTTCAGGGTGACTGCTCACTCCTCCTGAGTGCCTGGACAGGGCCCTATTATTTTGCATGCCACTGGCCTTTCATCTGGATTATCAGGGACTAGCCATGACTTCTGGCACAAAATGTGCTTCAGTTTAAATTGGGTGTACTTCTGAATGTTGATAAAGTGTTGCTGATATTTGGTGCACACTGGGTGTCCAGATTCTTCTGGGGGCCTGTTTTTGTGGCATATTTCCAGTTTGCTTCCTTAGTGTGACTACCCTTAATTTCTGGTGGGGGGCAAAACTGAGGCCAGCTATGCTTTGTCAAGGCTCCAGCTCTGGCAGTCTTAATTATGTCCCTGTGTGGAGATTTTTCCTCTAATTAACTTGAACCTTATGTTCAGCACCCTTGCTTGTGTTCAGCAGCCTTGCCTGTGTCCTTTTGGCTATGTTAGTCCTGTGGTATGAACTTTTCCATGTCCAAATCTCCTTTTCTAGTGTTTGTCATGTTTGTGCCTCTTTCTAAGGTACATGGTATTCTGTTTCTTCACAGGAGACAGCAGGGCACTTCCCCAAGCTCTTCGTTGGAGGAAAGTGTGTCTTTATGTACCCCACCTTCTTTTATGAAGAGTGTTACTGTCCCGGAACTGGTCCCTTTTTCTTTGTTTCCTTGTAGGGACTAGACACTTGCTGGGTGAGCTCTCCACTCTAAAGACCAGTACAGGCTTCTTGGAGGGGCTCCCATGGTAGCTACATTATATTTTAAATGGATCAGTGGTTCATTTTCTGCTCGGTGGAGATTACAGAGTTCACAGTTGTCATTCATTCTTTTAGTGGGCAGTGGTGGTTTCTTGCACCATTAGGTGATTTTATCCCCTGGCCATGCCATTGGTCAAATTTGCTTCTGTTTAGGAGTATCTGCCTCCAGTGCTTCTTTGGTCTGTCTATGCACCGCAGTTCTGTGTGAACATGATGTTGCATTCACAAGCATTAAAATCCTGTCTGTCACTCTGGAATTTGTTCTCTTGTGACTAGGAGTCTGCCAGGATGAGATGTCCTTGGCTTTTCCCTGTGATTTACTGCTTGAGATTTGTCATAGTCCCAGGATCCATCAGGGATGATCCTCGCTGTTGAGTATCTCTTGAATATCTTTGCAAGAGCCCCACATTTATACTTGCATATCTTTTATTAACATTATATACATGTTGCATCATGCTATGTGGCATTACGAGCAAGTATGCATGTCTGAATCAAGAAACGTTTACCAAAAAAGAAAAAGTTCTTTACTGGTGGAGAAGATGACATCAATTAATAGGATCCACCCAGAGGCATTTTTTTTTTGTGTTTGTGGTAAGGACACATCAGGTCTTTCTTGAGTAATTTGCTTGTTGACTGCAGCTTCCTCTTCACATGAAATAATTATTTGATTTATAACTATTTATTCTGTGTTTGACTAAATAAATGCTTCTTTGTTTGTGCCTTTAACACAACATTGTGGTGCATAGAAAATCATAATGTATACACTAAACAGTCAAACAACAAATTCAAGTCTGGCAAGATTAAAATAAAAAGTAAATGCTGTTTCAAAAACAGGTTTTAAGTGCCCCTCGAAAGCTGGACAAAGGCAGCCACTCCCAAAGCCACCATGGTAGCAGATTTCACAGGTGGGGAGCTTGATAAGAAAATTAACAGAATCCAGAAATTTCAAGAGAATCCTGTGGAAATGTCAGCAGTCCCTTAGGAAACTGAACATAGAACCTAGACTAGGCAGTAAGGTACATCCAGCTCCTGCAAGGTGCAAGGGACCCAGGTCATGTGAGATACAGATATTCTAACACAAGAATTTATAGATGATCCTGTAATACACAGGAAGCAAATTTAGGCTGCTCATAACATATTTAATGTGTTGGTAACATCAGGTGCCAGTTAGTATCCTTGCTGCAGAGTTCTGCAACATCTTCAAGTAATGCAGCTTTGTGTTAGAAGTAACAGGTGCAGGGCATTGCAGTTATCCAACCTCTCAAAGTGACCAAGACATGATCAACAGCTGTGAGTCCAGCTTGAGGTAACAATTATTGAAAATAATCCTTGAAATATTTTTATAAGTGAAAACATGATTTCATTACAGCTGATACCTGGTCCCAAAGTGTTAGCCTGTAATCAAGAGCAACTCCAGGATTTTGCACCTTGTCAACAAGTTCAAGCTTATTGCTCTGATGTGCAGTGGAACTAGGTAAGTGATGGGCAGTGGAATCCCTTAAGATTGCATGAATTGCCAAGACCTCAATTTTGGAGGTGTTGAGTTTCATCTGATTTTGAATTAATGAAGAATGTATGGCATCCAGGCCATCAACCATTAATATACCCTCACCATATCATCTTGTGGGAAGGAGTAGATTATGTGAATGCCATCAGTATATCTGTGCTATGCTAAACCCCTTTCCTTTAAGAGATCTGCTAGAGTATGCCTGTAGACTAAACAGTAACGGGAATACGATAGAACCTTGTTGTATTCCACTTTCTGGGTATACAGAACATGAATCTATCTCAGAGCACACCTTTTGGAAACAGACATGCAATAATCCACTCTATAACTGTTGCAGAAATGCCACAATATGATTGCAAATTCTGTATCAAAATGTCCTAGCCCACTGTATCAGATGCTGCTGAGAGGTCCAGGAGAACCAGCAGTGAAAAGTTCTGCTTTTTACTAGCCAGGAGGAGGTAAATCCTTAGCAACACGCACAAGAGCTGTCTCCATGTTATGTTAGATGCAAAATCCTGACTGAAAAGGGTTCATAAGGCCATTAACTGTAAGGCAAGTACCAAGTTGCTTATAGACAACTTTCTCAGTAACTTTCATAGAAAGTAGAGGTCAGAGACTGGGCAGTTGCTGATGAAGATATTGGAATGCAAGGGTGGTTTCTTGAAAATAGAGATAACAATAACTTCTTTAATGGCCACTGGAAAGCCCCTGTCTCTCAGTGATGAAACTAGGATGTGATAAATCACTTGTCCAGGAATGTCAAGGTATCCCTGGACCCCACTCTAAAGAACCTTTTGCACATCCACAAAACAAAGATAATCAGGACTACTAGATCTAAATTTTGCCTGCAGTTTAAATAGGACATGCTGTAATGATAGATATGTCTTAGAGTATTTCCATTCTCCAGAATAGGCCCTCCATCCATGTGAATCAAAGCACCTCCCTAATACTGTTTAAGAGTAACTTGCACCATTGGATGAGAAACAGAACATTCACACCTGGCCTGGCTGAATACATCTTTGATGGACAGGGGCAATCAGTAAATTTGTGTCATAACAAACAATTACCCACTTAATGCTTAAAGCGTATAACTTGTGGGACACATTTGGGTTGTACAGCTAGGCTTGTAAAGGCCTTGGTGTTCGTTAGCTTAGTATATTCCTGTGAACCTCTGTACCTATAAGACTGGCAGTTACTAGCCTTGATGGAAATGGGCCAGGTCTGCAGCTTGTCAGTCTCATACATGAGGTGACAGTAATGAACTCCTCAATAACTGACAATGTCAAATATCATCCAAGAGATGGAGAGAAAAGAAACTAGTGCAGTTGAACTACCTGTGGAGTCAGTAGGCAGAAAGGCAGATCTGATAGTGACAGCGATGTAAGCATTAAAAAAAAAAAAAAAAAAAAAAAAGAGCAGCAGCTTCACATTGTGAGGTAGTTGATGCTTTTCTAATGATAGAGCAGGCTGGGCTGCACAGCCTCTTTATCACCTGGAAGAGAGTCGCTGATCAGTTGACTTGCTGAAGAAAGATATCTCTCTCACAAACAAAATTATGCCCATTAATGAGAAGTGTCTGCCATCTAGGAGGCATAATGTTCATCCAGGTCAAGGCAACTCGCACCAGCAAAGCTGCAGCCTGTGCCCTTGTTATTTTTGGAGATTGACTATGATCCATCCAGGGTTCTTGTCTCCCAGTAGAGTCTGGGTAAATATGAATTGGTGTTAGGGACTCCAAGTACAGGTTAACCAAGGCATCTGTAAAATTAACACCATTCTCTGAAATGTATGGAAGGATTGTTGTGGAAAAATGTTCAGGACTAATATGAGTGATTGAATTACTTTCAGCTCAAGTTTGGGGGTGGGGTGGAGGGATGATGCTGTAGTTAACAGTCAGAAGTACATCAGGAAGTGGTCAGACGAAGAGATGGTTCTTTCACCAAATCTGATTATCATCACGTCTATTAGGAAGATCCAATTCCAAAGTGTGGTCCAGTCTGAGGTGCAAAGGTAGTAATCTAGACTAACAGAATCCACTCATAATACTGCTAAACTTCAGCAAGAGTCACTGATTCATCGTCCGCCCATAAGATAAGATAAGATTTTCTGTTATAACTAAGTAAGAGTGATCAAGAACTGAGTCGACAAGGAAATCTTTGAACTCTTGCATGAATACCTTTACACAACCTGGTGGACAGTAGACAAGGAGAAACCTACAGTTTGCTCTTGCAGCTAAGCCAAGCTCAAAAGAATTGGTCTTCATAGTGGCAACCTGAGTCATCCCCAGCCCATCATCACAACGAGCAACATTCCCAGCTCAGTCCTACTTTTCCTCTGGCACTGAATTACTGAGAGCCCAATAGAATGGCAGCAACTAAGTGAAGGCAGAAGTTCTCATCTAGCCAAGCCTTTCATCTATAAAGGCAAGGTCAAGATCACAGCAGACCAAAGATTATTTCTGTCTTGTTGTTGATTGGCCTTGCTTTAGTATACTGTGCCTTAAGCAGGGGTTTTAGGAGGATGGGTCCTTGGTACCTGCCACTGTTGGAAAAAAAACAGAACCTTGGGAACTGTTATGATGCATGGGCTTGGGCTCATCCACCCGTGCATGTGGAATACTGGAAGAGTTTAGTCTGTGATCAGGCACCATAATGTTTGCATAAAATTTATACATACCTATGAGGTTGGAAAATAGGCAGAGGCAAATGGGATGGGACAAACGGACGTAAAGTAAATAAAGCAGATCTCTGCTCTATGGCAGTGGTCTGCCATTAGTAACTGTTGTAACATATTTACATTAGCTGAAGTAGCCACACATAAAATAATAAAACAAATTGCATAAATAAAATATGAGGATGACGAGCTTAAAAATTGGGATAAAATGACAGGATAAACTCTAGTTAAGGCTGAAGAATGAATACCATTTAGACTGTAAACAACTGTTAGTAGCTACTCAGTGTAAAAGTAGCTGCCAATAAATTGACAGAACAGCAAAACAACAACCAGCTATGGAAAGCACAGCAGGCAAAGTAGTTGAGGAGGATACCAAAGTTCATTCAGTACTTTTAGGATCATTTGCTCAGGTTTGAAAATCCACTGGTAAACAGATACAAAGCCTAACAAGAAAAGCACAGAGCTAGGTAGCCAGGTGTTGCTGCCATCTTACCACCATTCCATAACATAACTGAGCTTTTGTAAAGACTGGTTTTACTGTAGCTAATGTTTAAAAGTTTCCTGTTCTTTTGAGCTAGACAGTTATTTTCCATTGTTTGGTTAGTCTTGTCTAATACTGCTATGGTTAGTGGAAGAGCATTTAGCATTTAACTGTGGGTGAAAGTAGTTCTCATTGTATGTATTCATGTACTGTGTACAGAGTAAAGGCTTGGCTGAGTGATGGAAGGTTTGATATTCTAATGCGTTTTGGGGTTAGACCCATGAGTTCTAAACAAAAAAAAATTTACCGACAGAAATTTCATATTATGATCTTTTTTTTTTCTTTTATTTCTTATCAGGTATTTGAAAAATATTGACAAGAAGGATCAAGAGTATAAAACATGCTTGGACAACTTTCTGGAGATTAGGTAAGAGGTGGTGCCATTTTCAGTAATTTATTAAAAAGTGACATTTGTTGGGTAGCAATACTGGGTGGCCATAACTAGAAGCATTTCTTAAAATGGTCTGCTAAGAACTGTTTCACCAGAGATGCTGTTGTTGAATGATGCTGGTTTTCTATAAATCATTTAATAGTTGTAGAATAATTGTAATGACTTAAAAATCACAGAGGTTGAATTCCATCAATGGTAACCAAATAATTTATTCTTTACCAACAGAATTACGTTTTTCCATCTATTCTGTTCTCGATCAGATACTATTCCAATAAAGAATCTATTCTACCATAGGCTATCATTATTTCATTTCTGGAAACTGGTGAATACGTATTGGTATCCAGCAAGATGTTGGTTATAGCATCATTGTACTCTTCTGAACCACAGATGACTATACCTCCCCCCTTGTCCGGCTTCATGATACTTATATGAGTTTGTCCTTTTAATTCTTCTAACAACAATCTCTCTTTTTTATTTAAATTAGCAACCCCACTATTACTTTTGTTGTTGTTATATGCCCCATGCACTTCATCCGTCACCTGCTTTTCAAACATCATAAGTACTGGGTGTAAAGGGGGATTAAATATGCTTTTTCTATAAGGTCCCCTTACAACTCTATTTTCTTCCGTGTTTGTGTCCTTATACATCATTTCCAAGTTTAATTTCCTAAGGTACAGTTTGAAATCTATAAGTGTATTCGCTACATCCCCATAGTTGGTTGCTACAAATTTAAAACCTTTTGTTAAAATATAAATATATTTTTGTAAGATATTGTTAACTTTAACTTTCTGGCAGTCATAAAAGCAGGTACTGTACTGCGATCTTCATTGGCCTTGTCTTGCTGTTACCTTGTCTTTTGCTTCGGCTTTTGTGCTGATTTGGGGTGCCCTGCAAGTTTCTCCAGCTTTGTGTGTTCACTGGTGATGGTGGCAATAAGTCATGTGCTTGAACTCTCTGGATTTTATGGGAGCTGTTTAGTCTTCCTTTTTATAGAGTGTAAGGATCACCCTGTGGATGTAATGTGGTTTACTTGCCAGCACCTTTTAACTGAAAAGGGCACTTTTGTTCTCAGATGTCTTTTGAGGTGTTTTTTAATGCTGTAGTAAAGATTTCAAGAACTTGTCCGTTACACATAGCTGTACTATGACCATTTGGTAGTTGGTAGGTACACACCTTCAACAGCATTTAACATCTGGACCACAACTCCCGAAGTTGGGCTATAGTTGGAAAAAAAAACTTGGTTCAGGACTCAGTTCTCCTAAGTTATGTTCTTTTGTTGTCTTGCTGGTCCTTCCAACCAATGACTCTTCAGGGAAGGTGCTTTATATTAGATAAAGGGCACATTGCATTCTTATCATACCATTTAGTCTATGATATAGCCCTTCTTGACGGGTCTAGAATACCCTACTTCAGTTCCCCTGTGGATGTTCATCTCTTCAACTGACAACTTCTGTTGGAGTTTCTTGTATCTGCAATGTAGATGTGTCGTAACTTAGTAGTAAGACACTTGCTAATGGCAAGCCTAGGAACTGGCAGGCCTAGAGGATAACTCTGTTTATGTATTCTGTGTATTAAGTCACGAATGACCCCAGATGTGGAAGTTTCCCAAGATCATTGCTGGAGAGTGGTTGAGAAGAGGAGTCCATAGTATGTCCCATCAAGGAGAGTCCTTTTATAGATCAAGTGATGCAGTAATAATGCTTGTGGTGGTTTCAGTTATTACTTCTGCATGCACTTTTCTGAATTACAGGCCTTATGATATGAAGATGTTGTTTTTTCATATCAATTGTTTGTCCCTTTTCCAGAATCTTTCATTCCTTCCTTAGATGTTTTCAGAAGTTACCATAAATCAGATGATAGATTTGTTGATGTTATTTTCTACTCAGTGTAAGACTGGAAGCTTCTTCTACACATAGTAAATGCAAGTATGCTTTTATCTATTATGTTAAATGAACTTCTACCAGAAACTAAAACAGCTTTTTTTGTATTAATTTCTAAGGGCTATGAAGCTCTCTCTAAAGCCGACTATTTCTGCTTGGCTGTTGGTTGTGTATCTTTTTACTTAGTGTCCGACAAACTGTTGCCTGACTCATAAGTGCCATTCTGGTCAGACTGTTGCCACTTCTTGCTTTTAAAGTAATTTCATCCTGCTGTATGCATGATGGCATGACCTGAAGTAGCATGTCTACTTTGATGAAACATTGCCTTGATGTAATACCCATCTCTGCTTCACTGCACTAGTGTCTTGCATTGGTGAATACCCTTCTTGTTACATTTCAAGATAGTTTTATGCAGCTATATACTGTAACTCAAGCCTTCATGATTTGAAATCATAATAATCTGCCCCCTGTCTTGCCCTGTAGATAATAGTTTTGCATACTGTACCTTGTGGCAGCTTGCATTTCACTCTGTCTCTGATCGAATTAAATATTTGTCATGAACTGAAGGGGGTGGATTCACATTTTTATGAAATTCCTGTCAGTGGGTGTATTTGTCTGAAGAATTGTGCATCCCAGCAGCAGGAAGAGCTTTAAACTCTTGGAGGGAAATGTGCATTTGTGAAGACCTGTAATCCATTACATGAAAATCGTATGTTACGATAACTACATACTAAAACTGCTCCTTTGTAATCTTTTTCAAGATGAACCAACAACCAGACATCATTTACTACCAGCCATTAAATTATATCATATTATATGTATGTGATCTCTGGGTTTTTTCTGCATTTCAGAACAGAATTGATGGGAAAACACTGAGGGAATCTGGTAACAGTGAATCTGAATCAGGTTTTGAACTATCATTATTGTGGGAAAAGTGGCGGCTAGTTTACCTTATGGCTGGATTCCGTCAGAAAATGTCTGTTACGCAGTTTTTAATTCTAATGTGTCCGTAATGTATTTTTCATTTGAACTTGGCATATATCTGTCTTTTTTGATTAAATTACTGGTCCACCTGTTTTAATTCTGCTCTTTTTTGTGTAGTAACAAGTCAGCAGTGGAAAAGCTGAAGCTTGAGGAGAACATCAAGAAAGGCAACATTACATACAAAGATGCTCTTAAAAGATCTGTCACAGCAGAGGTGAGATTTTTTGTTGCACTTGTGTGTGGCATTTGTTGCTTTGAGGTTGGATGAACACATAGTTGTAAGTTCAGCTGTACTTGCATTTTTAGTTTGATGCATCTTCTGACAAACAAGAATAAAAGAGGAGCAAGAAAAAGTTACATACTGTAAGACGGTGTTCAATAGATTTACCTTCATATGTGCGTTCTGCACATGGGCGAACAGCAGATGTTCGAAAGGACATTTTCAAAGTTTGCAAACATTGAACGCAAAATGCTTCGAATGTGCAATGAGCGAATGCACAGTGATATTCGTTCATTGCAGATTCAGCATTTTGGGGCGGATTGCACTATAGAGGGAGTCGGAAAATGGACCCTTTCCCCACTGTAGTGGGATCTCGTAGTAGTATATTAAAGTAGGGGGGGTGGGGGGTGCAGGGGGGCTTGCCCCCCTGCATTACACTATGTATTTAACTTTTGTGTTTGAAAATCAACTAATCTGATTTTCGATTTGCTGATTTTCGAACATTGGGAACTGTCACAGTTTTGAGTTTCTTGCTTACGATTCACTCATATGAGCAATCGCACAAGTGATTTTTGTCCATGTAAAAGTAAACCATTCACTAGGATTAGCAGCCTTAGACTCTGTTAAAACTGTAGCATTCTAATATAATTTTAAACATAATTGTTCTTATTGTGGGACCACAGAAGTGCGTAACACTTCTGCTTTTGTGTTCTCCCCACCTTGATCTCTTTCCTGAGCTAGCATATTGAAGCTGAGCTACTCCCTCACACACACACCCCTGAAGGATGATTGAAGAGGAGCAAAACTGCAATGTTGAGCTATAGCCATTATTACCAGATGTGTTAGTTACAGGTATGCAGCATCTCCTATTGAAGCACATAATCACTGCCTCAGACTTGCACAATATACAACAACAGAAGCAATTCAGATTAATCTAATTATGAATGTAAGGTGCATTCTGAGGTGCACCACAGACCATGCAAGTACTCTAGGGCTGATATGCCATAGAAATCCATGGAACTGTGTACATGAAGTACGGGGTGGGGGTGGGGAAGAATGTATCTACTGAATTCACCATGTATGACTGTTGCTTTTTTAAAGAGTACGTACAGTGAGTAAAGTTAACATCCTTGTGTACATTCAGAAGATGTTCATCATATTGATTGCTGCTTCAGTATCCTTAGCTATGTGGTTATATCCTGCCAAGAATATGCCAGCCAGCTTCTAAAGCTTCAAGGTACCTTCCACCCACCCAGTCAGTCACCTCAAGGTGACCAGGCTAAAAAGACCGGTATGGGTGTCAAGAACCTTCAAAGCTTTTCTGTTGTTGGATGGTACTCATCTGCAGGCTTTTGAGGATTGACTGTCAGCTTGTGCTGTTCCTTTGCTGGGCAGATAAGTTTCCGTTTGAAAAAACGTCCACATTAAAAAAAAAAAAAATTTTTGTACTTAATGTTTAAGAAAGTTATTCCTAAGCTAATGGACTGAAGACTTGACTGTACTGTTAAATGGGATCACACTTTTTTCCTGTCAGTTTTAAAAGTTGTTTAAAGTAATCACTTTTTTTGTGGAGTAATTGTTTATTTATTTTTTTTTAAATTTTTACAGCTGGCAAAGTATTTTAAACTGCCTTTTATTGTGTTTTTATGTGAAAAAGTTACCATTAAAGACTTTTAACATTTTTACTGGCTTTTGCTGCTTGTTTTCCATTCCCCCCCAAAAAGAGGCACCATTTTCTGCTTACCCATGGAACAAGCTACCTGCCTAAGGTTCAGTCCTTCTAACAGCCACAAAAAGAAAAAGGTAAGCAAACAACTTTTGCCACCACAGCAGGCTAGCAATCTGCCTCAGCCGCAGGTGGGTGACTCTGCTGTGACCATAGCACTTGTGAGCTTTAACCCTGGATCCCTCTAGTGTAGCACCTGCAGCCACTATGGACCATGGTTAGCCATATCCTCTGCAGCTGCTGGAATCCCTACAGTGGGCAAGCAGAGACAGTCTTGTCAGCTCTGGGAGAGGGAACAGAGAAGACTTCACTGTTTGGTCAGAGTGTTGTGCCCATCCCTGGGGAAGCTGCTGCTGCTATTAATAACACTGCTAGCTTTATTTTTCCTGTCAAAAAGAAACCGAAAACTGCATGTGTATCTGTTCTTCCTCATATTTCCATAGAAAAGTTTACTGGGTCTGGCTCGGGGTTTAATTCAGGTTATTTTTCCTTCTTATAAGGTGGTTTCTGGTAAAATAAAGTGATACCTTTTTTGCTGAAGATATTCAAGATTCTGAATTCAGTCAGGAGGGTAAAGGGACAGATAAACCGTTTTCTACTCATTTTTGTGAGATAGTCATAGGAGAGCTTAGTCTCTGATTCTTTGTGGAGAGTACTATTTCCAGAATGTGCCTGTGTTTTCAGAGGTTTCACAGTCTTCAGAAAATACTGTGAGCTGTTGTGGAAGGAATTTCCAGAGGCTTCACCCATTCCTGCAGTTCTGGCAACTCTGGAGATTGTGTATGTCATTGCCGGAATTTTCCTGATAGCTCGCTGCTCCTAAAAAACAAATAAAACAATTACACACACTTCCCAAACCTGACCCTGCAGCTATTGCTTTAGTTAGTCTTGCTGCTGCTAAACATTTGATTTGATGTCCAATTTTGTCTGATTCAACAGTTGAGACTCTGATCTGGTCTCAGTACCTCCAGATGTATGATCCAAACCTCTGACTCCTACCCTACTTATAATTTCTTCTCTCTCTCTCTCTCTCCCTAGGAGTACCTCAGATTTCATTTGCTTTCTGAACAGTTGTACATTTCAAGAGCTCAGATCTGACATAATCACTTTGATAAGTCATTCAGAAATGTCATTGTTTTTTCTCTTCTTTAGCGAGTGCTTTGCATCTTGCTTGTTTGATTTTTTTTTTTTATTCAGATTCTTCAAAAGTATATATTTGTAGATATTAGTTTAGGATAAGGTTATTTTTCTACTTGTGGATTTTTTCCTCTTAAATATATACACATACATTTACATGTAGTTGGATAGGATATGGTGAAGTGTTGTGGTTATACATAGTGTGTTTCTGTAGTTTGGTGTGTTTTCTGTTAGACATTTCATTGATGCCCAGCATTTTGCCATGTCGTCGGTTTCAAGAATAATGGCTGATAAAAATATCTTGCTAGAAGCTCCATTGTGCCTGACAGAGTGTTTCTTAATCTGGAATTACAGAACTGACATAAGTATATTTTTTGCACTTTAACTGCTTAGTGTTTCTTACTTATTTTACTGCACTGTTTTTATTTATTTGCTTAACAGTACTGCACTGTTTTTATTTATTTGCTTAACAGTACTGCACTGTTTTTATTTATTTGCTTGACTGAATTATTTACTTTTCTGTGTCTGCATTTATATATTTGCTTACCTGTCGTTGAATTTTTGTTTTTCTCCCACCCAACCGCTGTTGTGTTCTTTAAAGTTGGTGGCTTTTGCTGTTTCCTGCCCCTACTGTAAATTTGATCTGGGACGGTCCTCCCAGTCCCAGTCCCATCTCATTAGTTCATTCGACCTAATGCAAAGATTGTTTGGGAAGGCCAAACCCCTTAGATGTTATGTGATCCTATCTCGCCTACATCCTGTACTGATGGGCTCGGAGCCAATCCCTCGGCTCCGACTCGGCACGCTTATGCTATAGAGCGAGGCCTCTTATTGGCTGAGCTATCTTTATCCCAGGATGCACCACCACTAATCCCCCAGATCTCGTTTGCCGCTTACAAGCATAGACATGGTCTCAACTTGGCTGGGCTAAGTACTAATTTTTTTAGGCTTTTCCTGTCAGAAATTTGCTGAATTTCAACCCAAAAGCTGTTTTAACAGCTATTCTTGTGTTTTGAGTGTGTATTTGAGGTTTCTGTTGAGAAATTGTGTGTTTTCGCAAAGGGAAGGTTTCCCGTTTTAGTTAGAGGGGCCTTCCCCTGTTGCTTTACTTTCTTGGTTTTTCGTTTGTGGGTCAAGTATCCGTTTAAGTTAGAGGGTCTTGACTCTCTCTATCTCTCTCTCTTCTGTATAAATTTTCGTTGTACTGTACTTGTGCAGATTTAAAAAAAAAAAAAAAAAAAAAGATATATATTCATACTGTGACAAACTTTTCTTTTTGCTGCAGACAACTGTGTTTGGGCTATTTTGGCCATGTCAAAAGAACACAAACCCTCCGGGTTTAAAAAATGCACGAGGTGTGGTTTTAAGATGTCCATAACGGACGACCATTCCTCGTGCGTTTATTGCTTAGGCGCCAAGCACCTACAAGAATCGTGTAGCGTGTGTCACGCCTTTTCATCTAGAGTCCTCCAGGAGAGGAAAAACAAATTAATCCTGAAGGGGTTAATTAAGCCATCCTTCGAGGAGGCTTTATCTTCCTCTCCTCCTCCTTCAAAAAAGAAGAAAGCGTCGGCTCCGACCAGTCAGTCGGAACCGACTGCTAAAAAATCTAAGCAGACTTCTCCATCGGCTCCACGGACTTGGGCGAGGGCGAATGGTCTGCCTCGATGCCTCCAGCCTCGGCCCCTCTGGTTTCGGAGCCGAGGACTGGGGCATCGAGAGGCGGGCCACCTTCATCGGCTCCACTGATATTGGAGCCGATAAGGGTTACCGGCTCAGACTCTTTCCCCCTCGGAGCCGAAGTCCTTATCGGCACCAAAGGAAATTGCCTTAAGATCTCCATCGGAGCCGATAGTGGTAGAGTCCATTTGGAGCCGGTCCCCGAGTCCTTCGGAGCCGATGGAGAAATCGGTTCGGGCCCGATCCGTATCCTCTAGATCATCCAAGATGTCTGATTCAGACATCGACAGGGTGCTCCTTAGACTCTTCCAGTCTCCGGTGTTCCAAAAGCTAGTTTCGGCTCCAGCCCATTCGGCTTCGGAGCCGATGGTCCACTTCCCTACTATGGTTCCTCCTCCAACAGCTTCGGCACCGTTGGAGCCGGTGTTGGTGGAACCGGTGGAGGTTTTAGGGTCGGGCCCGACCCTTGCTCCAACTCCGGCTCTTGGGTCGGAGTTCAGTACACGGACTTCTTCCTTCGGCCCTGGGGGGGAGGCTTCGGGACTGATGCTTTCGGTCCCAAGTCTCCCTCTTGGTGCGTCGGCGGCGGGAGTGCCGTCCACTGTCGTGGCCACGGAGGTGGGACCCCCCCAGGATTCTGGTGGTCCCGCCTTCAGGGCTATGAGGAGTGCGTTAGCCAAATCTTCCTTGGCTACCTCCACTGTTTCCCCAGCTCCTTCCCTGCATAACGTGACTGGGTCTTTGGCAGTCCCCCTGTCCTTAGACAGCGGAGCCCCGGAGCCTCAGGTTACCCCCACTGGGGTTTCTCCCCCTCCTGGAGGTCCTTCTGAAGCCTCTTCGGAAGAACCCCCCAGGAAGAGATCGTGCAAGAGGAAGCACGTTGACTCCCCTGACGAGTCTCTTACATCAGACACTGATCTCGATGATGCAGAGGGGTCCCCTAAGTCGTCCTCGGATGATGTCTCCTTTGCAGACATCCTGGAAGCCCTAAAACAACGAGGCGGCTGGCAGTCCAAACCTCCCTCTGCTGATGAGTCGGTGTTCCTGAAGGCTTTCGGGGCTCAGCCCTCCGCCTCCTGGGTGTCTCCGCCCTTCGATGAGCTCTTGGATTTGATCTGTCGGCGTGGGAACACCCAGACTCTGTGGAACCGGTGCCTGCTCATCCGAATAAGTTCCTCTCGGCACCCCCTGAAAAAGAGTTTCTGACTAAAGGTGTGGCTGTAGATGCTTTGGTGGTGGCATCTGCTACCCAGCAAGATGTAGCAGAGGCTTCGACGTCCATCCATCCTCCTAATAAGGAGTCTAGGAGCATGGATCGGTACGGGAAGCGCACCCTGAGTTCAGCGGCCTTTACTTTGAGGTCCTTGAACTACCTTACGCACTTTACCAGATTTCAGAGGGATCTGATTAAGGAACTATCCGATACCCTCTTGGGTAACCTGCCTGAGGAGCTGGCCCAGACGGTTGGCTCTCAGCTGGCTACAATGTCGTCCATCTCAAACTCGTCCATGAGGTTCATTTCTTATGCGGCCGAAGGGGCGAGTAGAGCGGCAGGTACAGGCATTGCTCTACGGAGACGAGCCTGGCTCCGCCTGTGTCATTTCGCGGAGGCGTTTAAGTCTTCCTTTGCCGACGCCCCCTTTGATGGGTCCTCCCTGTTTGGACCCAAGGTAAGGGACACACTGACCCGCTGTGAACAGGAGGGTAAGACTCTGACTGCCGTAGGGGCACGATTTTCCACTCCCTTTCGGCCTTATCCCAAAGCTAAAAGAGGAGGGAAGATGTGGATGTTCTTCATCTCACATTGCTGCAGTCCTTACTTATGGGTAGTCCGCTGTCCTCGGTCGGCCCGAATACCAAAGTATTAGGCTGACGTCGGTCATGGGCGCACAGCCCTGACATCAGAGTGTCAGGGTATAAAAGCGCATGACCGACGTCATATCCTCAGTCTTTTTTGCCGCACGGTCCGATGCAGAAGCAGCATTGCAAGTGCCGTTCGGCTTTCTGAAATTTTTCGTTTTCGGAGTTTCAGACATACCAAGTTGGGCTAAGTACCCCGTTGAGCATTTTGTTTTTCTTGCCTCAGTTATTTACGGATGTCAGAAAAAGTGAATAATTGTATTTCTTGTGGGAAGCAGATACCGCATAGGGATTACCACTCGCTTTGTATCCCTTGCTTGGGACCGGAGCACGACGTAGTTGGGTGTCGGTTTTGTGCTAGGTTTAACAAGCGCACTATTAAGAGAAGGCTAGATTGCGCTAGGTTAGTCTTTGGCAAGCGGTGTAATTATAATATGCCGTCGGATCCTCCGACGCCCGCTTCCACGAAGAAGCCTAAAGACAAATCTGTAAAGCCTAGGCAGGATGATTCGTCCATTTCAGACGCCGGTCCTTTAGAGGCTGCAGTGGAACAGGTGGATCCGGCTGAAGTTTCTGTTGAGTCTCAGGGGAAAACCTTGATTTTACAGGATGTGGCCTCACAGGAGTCAGGTCAGGCTGAAGGGGCCTCTCAGGTTACTATTCTCCCTTCTTTGCCTAAGGGGGTTAGGCCTTCTGCTACTGTTTCTAGGGCTCCTTCTAAGGGCAGGTCTGTTTTGCCTTCTTCTGGAGTTAGTTCTGATTCTTCAGGGTCTGTACCTAAGAAGCATATGCTTAAAATGGCAGAAGATTTGATTACTTTAATTAGAGGTTCCATGCCCCCTCCTGATAAGAGGCCCAGGGTAGAGCCAGAGTTGGAAAGTTTGGAGCAGGCCTCAGATGATTCTGAGTCTTCTGCTGAAGATATTCAAGATTTTCCTCCTTATTCGGATTCGATGCAGAGGATTCTACTCCTTCTGCTTCCCTCCAGAGGATTTTTCATTTTCAGAAACCTTACACTCTATGAGGGAACATTTTAAGTGGGAAGGACAGGATTACTCAGATTCCAGAAAGAGGCTTAGAGAGTTCTTGTTTTACCACAGCATAGACCCTTGGCTATTCCTCCTGTTTTGGATGTTGTTCAGGATGTTTTTGGAGGCCTCATTTAATCCAGATTCTATGCCTCCTGCACCAGTTAAACCGGACAGGTATTATAGGGTACCTGAGGCTCATAAATATCTATATAAGAGTCCTAGGGCGACCCAGACACTATTAGTCAGGGGCCTAAGGGTGTTAGGGCTTCTGTTGTAAAGAATCCGGTTCCTCTAGATAAGGAAGCTAGAGCTTTGGACAGATGGGGTAAGAAGGTGTACACCTCTTCTACTTTAGCAATGAGGGCTTTAAATTGCCAGTTTCATATGTTGAAATATCAGAATTTCCTCCTTTCTCAGCTAAAATCTAAAGTGGATGCTTTGGCAGAGGGCATAGAGTGTAAAGAATTGCAAGATTTGGTGCATGTTTCTGAACAGGTGGGGAAACATTCTTTGCAGTGTGGCTTTGATGCTTTGCAGGCTTCTTCTAGAGTGGCTGCCACTGGTTCAGTTCTTCGTAGGCATGCCTGGCTTAAGGATCAGAATTTATCTGAGCATGTTAAGTCTAGAATTCTGGATGCCCTTTACAGTCCGAAGTTTTGTTTGGTCCTCCTGTGGAGTCTGTTTTGAAGAAAATGGAGGACAAGGCTAAGTCTATGCAGACTGTTAAAGATTTTTGCAGGTTCAACCTCCTAAGTTTAGTAGAAATTGGCCTGCTAAGGGGTGGACGTACCCTTCTTCTGATTCCCAGTCTAGGGGTAGATCTAGGCGTGGTAGGGGCAGAGCTCAGAGTACCTTTAGGCCTAGAACATGGAGTTCGCCTGCTCAATCTGCTGGTGAGGGTAGGGGCCAGTCCTTTCGTAAACAGGCCCAATGACCTGCATTTTCAGCTGCCAGATTCTTCTTGCCTGGCAGCTCCTTTGGGAGGAAAGCTAGCTCTCTTCAAGCAAAATTGGTTTTAATCACCCAAGACAAATGGGTGTTGGACATTATAAACAAAGGTTACAAGTTTTATTTCCATACATTGCCTCCTTTCAAAGGTATGCCAGACATTCCTCCTCGGCAAAGGACGGAGGCTCACAAACAGATTTCATTACTTCTTCACATGGGAGCTATACAGCCAGTACCTCCTTCAGAAGTGGGTCTAGGGTTTTATTCCGCCTGTTTCTAGTACCAAAGAAAGGGAACACGTGGAGACCGATTTTGGATTTATCTCTCCTCAACACTTATTTGGACATTCCAAAGTTCAAAATGTTGACATTACAACAGCTTTTGCCTCTGCTGGGAAAAGATCACTGGATGGTAACTCTGGATCTAAAAGAGGCTTATCTTCATGTTCCTATCAGGCCCAGTTGCAGGAAGTACCTGCGTTTTCAAGCTGGAAATTTACATTATCAGTTCTCTGCATTGCCCTTTGGCTTATCTACTGCGCCCAGAGTGTTCACAAAGGTTCTGGCTCCAGTGATAGCCTTTTTCAGGATGGAAGGAATATAAATTTATCCTTATTTGGACGATTGCCTGATTATTGCACAAGACAAGGACGAGCTTCTTCAGCATCTACAGTATGTGATGGTAGTGTTAAGATGCCTAGGGTATTCTGTGAACGAAACAAAGTCCAGTCTAGTACCCTCTCAGGACATGTGCTTTCTGGGTGTGAGACTGAATACAGCTTCCCAGATGGCCTTTTTCACCCCGGACAAACAGAAAAGTCTTTCACTTTATTTCCATCAAATGTCTCTACAGTCCAGGCTGACTGCAAGGACAGTCCTTCAAGCCTTGGGGTTCATGGCATCTTGTATTCTGGTGCTTCCCAATGCCAAATTGCATATGAGGAAGCTTCAATGGTATCTCAAAATCTATGGACACAACACTGCCAGGATCTAGACACTGTCATTCAGATAATACCTTGCATTCAGAAGGAATTTTTGTGGTGGGCTCAGGAATGTCACCTAAACAAGGGACTCTCTGTGACCCGACCAGAGGCGAGTCAGATTCTAATGACGGATGCCTCGGACAAGGCTTGGGGAGCACACCTCAATGGAAAATGGGTGCAAGACACGTGGCCTGCCAGACTTCAACATTTGCATATCAACTTGAAGGAGATGTTAGCAGTACAATTTGCATTGATGACTTTCAAGGATTTACTTCACCCAGGGCAGGTGTTGATTCTAACAGACAACACAACTGTCATGTGGTACATCAACAAGCAAGGGGGAACTCATTCGTACCCTCTTTGCAGACAAGCGATGATTTTGTGGGAGACAGCTCTCAGTTACAACCTCAATCTTCAGGCAAGATTTCTACCAGGAGCACAGAACTCCTTAGCAGATGTATTGAGCAGACAAATAGTGGATCCTCACGAGTGGAAATTGGATCCTCAGGTATTTCAAAAGTTGACAGTGTCATGGGGAACTCCAGACATAGATCTGTTCGCTTCTCCACTAAATTACCAGTTGCCAAAGTTTTGCACAAAAGGTTTCATCCCACAGCTTGGAAGGTGGACGCTCTGTCATTCAGTTGGAACAATCTTCATGTATATGCCTTTCCACCTCTACCTCTTCTGCCCAAGGTTCTCTTGAAGGCCAGACAAGACAAGCCATCCATGATCCTGATAGCACCGGATTGGCCTCGACAACATTGGTACCCACTACTGAGGAGTTTGGTCCGAGAGCCTCCATGGCCTCTGCCTTTGATTCCACACCTTTTGTTTCAGGAGGGCAATCACTTTCTCAATGTCAGAATTCAGTCTCTGCATCTAACAGCCTGGCATATTCTGTTTTAGATTCTGGAGGTTCTCAGCTTCCACAACAAGTTTTGAATGTTATTTTGGAGGCCAGGAGGCCTAGTACAAGGAAAGTTTATGCTGATAAATGGAGGAGATTTTTTATTTGGAGCAAAGGGAAGGACTTTGATGTTTCCAAGCCTAATTTGAGTGCTTCCTTACAATATCTTACCGAGTTATTAGACAAAGGTTTGTCCTTCTCCTCCATAAAGGTTCATGCTGCAGCCATTTCGCTAATTATGACTGTGACCCTCCTTTATTCTCTCATCCTTTGTTTAAGCAGTTTCTCAGAGGGGCAAAGAACATAAGACCCCCACGTAGAGCTCCTACTCCTGCTTGGGATCTCAATTTTGTGTTGGAAAAGCTTACTCTACAACCTTTTGAGCCTGCAGCTACTGCCGAGTTAAAGTATTTGTCATGGAAAACTGCTTTTTTGTTGGCCATTACTTCTGCAAGAAGGGTTTCTGAATTACAGGCCCTTATGGCAGTGGAGCCTTTCTTGATTTTTCATAAGGATAGGGTATCTTTGCGTACTAATCCTTCCTTTATGCCTAAAGTGGTTTCTAGTGTGGCCTTAAATCAAACTATTCATTTGCCTACTTTTTATGCAAATCCTCAAAATAAAGGGGAGAAGATTTTGCATACTTTGGATATTCACAGGCAGTTGCGTTATTATTTGAGCAGAACCAAGGAGTTCAGACAGTCTCAGCAGTTGTTTGTTTCTTTTGCTTTGGGTTCACAGGGTAGACCTGTTTCAAAACAAACTATTTCTAAATGGATTGGGTTTTGTATTTCTTTTTGTTATTCCCATCATGGTAAGGAGATTCCGACTGGAATCAGACCTCATTCCACTAGAGCTACTGCAACTTCCACTGCCTTTCTAAGGGGGGTAGCTACAAAGGATATTTTGGAAGCAGCCACTTGGAGTTCAGTACATACTTTTTCTAAACATTACCACCTTCCTCTTCATTCTAAGTCTAGGGCTGGATTTGCCACTGCAATTTTACAGGGCATTTTAGCAGCCCCTAATGCTTTATGATTTTGCCAACCTCCCTTTCCCGTTGCTTTGGGATTCTACCCATAAGTAAGGACTGCAGCAATGTGAGATGAAGAACATAGTACAGTTTTGTACCTACCATAAATGTAGATGTTCGAAGATCCACATTGCTGCAGTCCAATTTTCCCTCCCTCCTTCCCCTCTGTAGCTTAGCTTGGTTATATGGTTTGGGTGATGGCTGTAGTTGGGCATATCTTTTGGGAAGGTACTCTGTTTTTTGGCTGTGGCCTTTCTTTTAGGGCCTTCTGACATCTGGGGCAAGAAAAGACTGAGGATATGACGTCGGTCATGCGCTTTTATACCCTGACGCTCTGATGTCAGGGCTGTGCGCCCATGACCGACGTCAGCCTAATACTTTGGTATTCAGGCCGACCGAGGACAGCGGACTACCCATAAGTAAGGACTGCAGCAATGTGGATCTTCGAACATCTACATTTATGGTAGGTACAAAACTGTACTTTCCGTAGATCTCAGAAGCCTTACCCCTCTCAGCAGGAGGATCCCCCTTCCAGAGGCAGGGGAGGGGGAAATTCTTCCGGAAGACGCCGTCCCAGAGGCGGCAGAGGCCCTCGCAACACTTGAGACCGCGAGTCCTTTCGTGGCTCTTCAACCTTTTACAGTCCCTGAGGGATTGCCCGGCTGTGCAGCTCCGGAGCCAGTCGAGGGTCGTTTCTCGAAGCACCTAAAAGCCTGAGAAGGTATCACTCAGGACCGATGGGTGCTTCGAATTATCGCCGGAGGCTACTCCATCCCATTCTCTCATCCCCCCCCTCAGTCCAAAAAAATCCCGGACCCGCCACCCAGTCAGCGGGATACTGCAGCCTCAGAAGTTTTAAAGCTGCTGCAAAAAGGAGTCATCCAACCGGTCCCCGCAGACCAGATCGGATTAGGGACTTACTCAAGATTCTTTTGGTGCCAAAGACCGGGGACTTGAGGCCCATTTTGGACCTCAGCATCCTAAACTGTTCAGTCAGAAAGTCCAAGTTCCGAATGGTCACCCTACAAACCATTCTTCCATTGCTGGAGAAGGGTGTTTGGATGTGCTCCATAGATCTCAAGGACGCTTATTACCATATCATGGTACATCAAGCGTCCAGGAGACATCTGCGCTTCAGCCTAGGAGGCAGTCATTTTCAGTTCCGTGCGCTGCCCTTTGGTCTCACCACAGCCCCCAGGGTGTTCACCAAGTGTTTGGCAGTCGTGACTGCTCACCTGAGAAGTCTAGGATTCCAGGTGTTTCCGTATCTAGACGACTGGCTCCTAACTGCCACCTCCAGGCATCTGCTACTGCAGAGCCTTCAATCCACTATATCACTGGGCAGTTCCCTTGGAATCACCTTCAATTGGCCAAAGTCTGTGTTGCTGCCATCTCAACGAATAAGATTCATAGGTGTAGAGATAGACTCAAACTGAATGCGGGTCTATCTACCTACAGACAGAATACAAACCATACAGACTCAAGTTCGAGCCTTACTTCCCAGGTCCAAAGCTCCAGCCAGGATGGTCCTGCAGCTATTGGGATTCATGTCTGCCACGGTTCTTCTAGTCCCCTTGGCAAGGTTGCACATGAGAATCCTCCAGTGGCTTCTTTCAGCTCAGTGGTCCTTTCAGGAACTCCCTCTCAGTCACCTCATATGGATCACGGAATCTTGCAAACGGGACCTTCGCTGGTGGCTAGTGCCCTCCAATTTGGATCAGGGACGACCCTTTGTTCTACCTCCGGCGGCCACTTTGACCACGGATGCCTCCCAGATGGGGTGGGGGGGGCATTCCCTGGGCAGGTCAGTCCAAGGCAAATGGCACCCGGAAGAGACTCTTCTTCATATCAACATCCTAGAAATGAGGGCAGTACTCCTGTCCCTTCAAGCCCTTCACGATTATCTCCCTCAGGGCGTAATTGCTGTTCACTCAGACAACATGTCAGTTGTCTGGTACCTGAACAAACAGGGAGGGACCAGATCCTATCCTCTTTGCAGAGAAGCCATGAGAGTTTGGGAATGGGCAGTCTCGACCAAACGCTTCCTAGTGGCTACTCACATACCGGGCAAGTCCAATGTGATAGCCGACAGATTGAGCAGAACCATCCTCTCTCCTCACGAATGGTCTCTGAATATGACAGTTGCAAGTCAGATTTTCAGCGAATGGGGAGTTCCGTGTTGCGACCTCTTCGCGACTCCTCTGAATGCGAAGTGCAAAGAATTCTTCTCCCTAACCTTGGCTCCGGGGAAGAGCCCCATGGACGCATTAGTCCATCCTTGGCCCACCGGCTTGCTTTATGCCTTCCCTCCAGTTCCTCTCCTTCCCAGGGTGATTCAAAAGGCATCTCTCTTGGGGAGCAAAATGATCTTAATTGCTCCTTACTGGCCTCGTCAAGTATGGTTTCCCTATCTTCAGAAATATGCTCTGGAAGGTCCATGGTTCCTGGATCAGATCCCAGACCTACTGGTTCATCAGTCAGGACTATTCCACCAGTCCCTACACACCTTAAAATTGACGGCTTGGCTCCTCCTCTTCCGACTATAGTCAGGAGTCATACATTGGATCCAGATGTTGTACACATTATCTTCGGCCCATAAGTCTGCTACAAAGAAACTGTATTCTAGCAAATGGAAAAGATTTGCTATTTGGGCTCAACTCCGGGGCCTGGACCCCATTTCTATTCCCATGGCAGAAGTACTAAAATTTTTAACTTCTCTCTTCAATCAAGGCTCTTCAGTTTCTACCATCAAGGTACAATTGGCAGCGATTTCCAATTTTCACGAATCCGTAGACCCACCTTTAATGAGCAACAGATTGTGTAAGACCTTCTTGAAAGGTGCTGCTCTATTAAGACCTCCGATTTCTCATCCTGCACCTCCATGGGATCTCGATATAGTGTTACGCGCCTTGACTTCCTTCCCCTTTGAACTGGCGGCTACATGTGATCTAAAGTTTCTATCATGGAAGACAGCTTTTCTGGTGGCAATCACTTCTGCCAGAAGAGTTTCAGAGCTTCAAGCTTTGTCAGTAAAACCCCCGTACTTGGTTTTTCACAAAGACAGAGTATCCCTCAGGCCAAATCCTTCCTTTGTCCCTAAAGTTTGTTCTAGTTTCTGCTTACAACAATCGTTAGAACTTCCAGTCTTTTTTCCAAAATACTCTAGCAAGGCGGAATTCATATTCCATACACTAGATGTCCACAGGCAGTTACGTTTTTACTTAGACAGGACCAAACAAACAAGGAAAACAGATCAGTTGTTTGTATCCTTTGCAGACAATAAATTGGGCAAAGCCGTCACAAAGGTCACTATTGCCAAATGGATCAGGGACTGTATTACTCAAGCTTATTTTTATTCTAATAAAGAGCTTACCACCTCTGTCAAAGCTCATTCTACAAGGGCTATGGCTACTTCGATAGCTTTTCATTCTAAACTTGCCATTAGTGACATTTGTGCTGCGGCTACATGGTCTTCCCTGCACACTTTTATTTCCCACTACAAATTGGATGTGGCATCTAGAGGACGAGCTTCATTTGGTTCCACAGTGCTCAGGAGTGTTTTCCAGTGAGCCACCCGGGATTTAGGTGCTAGGGACGCTGTCCCATCAGTACAGAATGTAGGCGAGATAGGATCACATAACATCTTTTAGTTATGTACTCACCATAACTTTAGATGTTTGGGATCCATCTACTACATTCCTAATAACCCACCCTCCTTCCCCCTTCCTTGGAGATCAGAGGATATCAGAAGGTCCGAATCCTGTTGTTTCATCTTGAAACATCTAACAATGTTATATAAACAGTTGTGCATGTGTGCATGAATGCGGACAAACAAGATCTGGGGGATTAGTGGTGGTGCATCCTGGGATAAAGATAGCTCAGCCAATAAGAGGCCTCGCTCTATAGCATAAGCGTGCCGAGTCGGAGCCGAGGGATCGGCTCCGAGCCCATCAGTACAGAATGTAGGCGAGATGGATCCCAAACATCTAAAGTTATGGTGAGTACATAACTAAAAGTTCCTTAACCTTGAATTATCTTCTGTTCCTCCTCTCTCCCTTTCCACTTTACTAACAAACAAATGAGAAAGAAAAAAAAGACTTTATTCAGCTGCTTTTACTGTATTTGTGTTTCCTCCTGCTCTGTTACTTCATCTTGCTTTTGCTGCTACTTGCTGATGCTTGTTCTCTAAAGTGTTCAATTGCATCTTTTCTGTTGCATTTATTACTGCTTGCTTTATAGCCTGTTTAAATTGTAAGTGTTATTCTAAGCCCCTTAGTTTTGGTTGGGTATATATTAGGAGGTCGAAAGTTCAAAAGAGAGAACACTCTTACATCGACTGCAAATAAGCGAAGCCACAAAATGTCGAACGGCGGGAGCAACAATTTTTTCCCCCCATGAAAAAAATCGCTGGGCCATTGTCAGGACTTTGCCGTTTCCTTCATTGTGGTGTGATCTCGGAGTTGGGGGATGTGGGGGGTGAAGCCCCCCACTTTATTTTGTTTGTGGATTTGGGGTTTTTTTTTTTTTTTTTTTTTTGTTTGTTATATTTTGCAGCAGTGATTTTTTTCCCGGGAAAAACATCACTGTTCTGTATGTTCATCATTGTGTGGTTTTGGATATTTGGTGTTGATGTAAGAGTGTTTGCTCTTTTGAAGTTTCGAAGTTTTGATATAGACTCGTTTTGGTTTAAGCACTTGGGGCTTTAGGCCTACCCCTTAGCTCTCCCTGGCCTTTCTCCTTCAGATCCTGACAAATAGGGATGGACAATTTCCTACAGTTTCTCCTGCCAGTCTGGTTGATATGAGCATCCTGACACAGTGCAACAGCTGGCTCATGTACACTGCCAACCTCTACTACAAACACCTGGGAGCACAATTTGTGAGAGATGCAATTACATTAGGAACCTAAAGTATGTGTTATCTCCCTCGCAAGCCAGTATGTTTGGCACTGAGAAGGTTGTCAACATAATCACTACACCTCAAACACCACCCACACTTACACAACACACACCCACATATGCGGAGGTCCTCAGCAAAAACATACCCAAAGGACACCTCCGAGGCAAAAACACACATGATCTTCGCAGCCCTGCACACTACATACCAGGCATAGTTCGCACACCTGTGTCTCACAGACACTAAGGCTTAACCATAAACCCAGCATATTAGTCATAGGAGACTCCGTTGTGAGATGCACAGATGTGCCTCTCACCAGGCTGGATAAGGAAAAAGTCATGGTTAGTTTGTCAGGGGCCAGAATCCGCCATTATCACATGCACACTCATGTCTCTCAACAACAGGTACTGTTATGACACTGTCATAGTCCATGTTAGCGTGAATGACTTGAGACTCATCTCTCTGGACTGTATGAACAGAGACATGATTGAACTCGCTGAATATATGTCCCAGGTGGGTATGTCCGTAGCCATAAGGAGCATTCTACCGTCACTCAGAATGCTGCCTCAGTACAAACAGAAAATGATTGACTTTAACAATTGGCTTAGTTTCTGGTGTCATTCCAGGGGGATCCAGTACTTGACAACCTGGGAAGATCTGATTGACAGACCATGATGCTTTGTCAGAGATGGCCTGCATCTGTCTCACTTGGGCTTCTGGCAAAGGCTCTCGCCTTCCCCCATAGTGCCTTTTTTAGGAAACCTGATGATGTTAAAACTACCAACATAAAAATTTCAACAAAATGCAAATTAAAGGTCATATTGCTAAATGCTAGGAGTCTAAACATGAAACTGCACTCATTGCAAGCATTCTTAACCCTGTGAAATGCTGACATTTGTGCAGTCACAGAAACCTGGTTCAAAGCTGAGGAGAACACCCCAGCCTTACCTGGTTACTCATCCTATCAAACATTCAGACCCCAAACTGTGGGTAATAAAGCCAAAGGAGGTAGAGTTTCAGTTAGACATACACAACTCCAGGCTGGTCAGACAGTATGACACACAGTAGTAGATACTGCAGGTGCAGTTAACCATTGACAAAGACCCCTGTACAAATCATAGCTAGCTACAGGCCCCCCCAAATCTGACTCAAGATGCCCAATCCTCCTTTCTGAACCTCTTCGAATCTATCAGGATTCAACTCTTTACCCTGATCCTGGGTGACTTTAACTACCCAAACATAGACTGGAAGAACTACTCATGCCAGAATACAAATGCCCAGAGATTCCTCGATTTTGTCAATGCAAATGCTTTGGAACAGCTAGTTGATACCCCACAAGAGGTGATATCTTGGACTTGGTATTAACCAACATGAGTAACCACTGCAGCATCCCTGCAGTGTCATCCTCCCTGGTAAGATCCGACCATAAAGTGATCACTTTCAAAGTCATCATCTCCCCTGACCCCCCCCCCCCCAAGCTAGAGTCAAACAAAAAAACTTCTCCAAAGCTGATTACGACCTTCTGAGGGATGGTATAAACAGCTTCACAGCCCCCGCCCCCTCTCTAGGAACTGGCACCAGTATCCAAAACTATGCAAAAGCATGATACAAACATTTATATAGATACATGGAATCGGGAATATCCGACAGGACTAAATCATTGTCCACAAGGAAGAGTAAACCTGTCTGGTGGGCATCTGCAATAAATATACTCTATAACAAAAGGAAGAATTTGCTGTCCAGGACCAAGAAGGCGCAGGTGCCAATTTGAAGCAATCTCTCCTTAGACTGAACAAGCAAATAAAAGCACTAGTGAAATCCTCCAAAGCAAACTTCAAGTCCAAATTGGCCACATCTGCTAGAGACAGTCATAATGCCTTCTTCACATGTGTCCACAATCTCAAAGGAAGCACCCAGATCTGTTCAGCACTGGTGGTCAAAGACACCATATGTACAAATGCCGTCAATATACCAAACTTGCTGGCTGACAGATTCAACGATAACTTCACCTCTCTGTCCCTCATCAGTAAATCAGGATATTTCCAGCACCTCTCCCCTTCCCCTTATATCTAGGGGAACAGGTCATCACTGCTCTCTCAGAGGCAAAAAATACAGCCTCCATGAGACCCGATAACATCCCAGGCCGCATCTTACATAAACTCAGGCAGGAACATGCAGCACCATTAGGCGGCTTATTCAACCAAAGCCCAAGTACTGGTTTGTTCCAGCTGAGTGGAGGACAGCCACTATCACCCCTTTTTACAAAGGTGGAGAGTCCACTGATCTGTGAAATTATAGACCCATCAGCCTAACTAGCCTGATCTACAAGGCTGTGGAACCGATTATCATGGACCTCATTAACATGGACATTGGCAACTCCAAACACTCTATTCCACACAGTTTGGCTTCATCAAGGGTAGGTCATGTCTGTTAAATCTGGTCGACTTCTTTCAGACAGTCACCAAAGCCATGGACAAGGGAAGACTCTGCACATCGCCTACCTTGACCTGGTCAAAGCCTTCAACACTATTCCCCACTTGGGCATAAAAGATAAACTCTCTCAAGTAGGCATACATCCGTATGTTAACAGATGGGTAGCTAACTGGCTCACTGATGGAACCCACCTAGTCAAAATACGGGTAGCCACCTCAAACAGTATACCTGTAACGAGCAGTGTACCCCAGGGTTCATTCTTGGGCCCTCTGTTATTTAGGATATACTTTTTTGAGGTGCAGGCCAAAACCAGTGGGCTATGGCTGAACAGGTTTGCAGATGACTGCAAGCTGGGCACTGTCATCAATTCTCCTAGTGATGTGGACATCCTCCAAGAGCGTCTCATCCAAACAAATGACTGGTACTGGAAATATGGCTTGAAGCTGAATGCCTAAAAATGCATCATCATCCCCTTTGGGGGGGGGGGGGGGTGACGTCCCCACAAATTATCACATTAATAACGTTCTTAACTCACAATCATTTGTGAGGGATTTGGGAACCCAGGTTGCTAGCAAGGACAAAGGAGGTCATTACAATTCTTCCCTTATAAGGCCCATTATTGAGTACGATGCCCCTTTCGGCATGTACCTCGCAAAGCACATGCAGCAACTGGAGAGACCACAGAAGTTTCTCACCAGGAGAATCCAGGGCCTCAAAAATATACCATACACAGGTTAAAAGCCCTATCCCTCTACTCAGTTTCATAAAGACTCCTCAGAAGTGACCTCTGCCTGGCATACAAGGCGATCTAGGACACCGCCTTGATGGGATTGCTGCATGTCCGCAAGTCAAGCTCAACTCGAGTAACCCACACATGCAGCCTCAACCTGGTTTATGACATCAGTAAGACTTGTTGGTGGGACAGATTTGTGTCCCAGAGACTCCCCATCTGTGGAGTAGACTCCCACGTCCACATCAAGCAGAGTACCTCTTTACCTCTTTT
The DNA here is from genome assembly GCF_019279795.1 of Protopterus annectens. Lineage (NCBI taxonomy): Eukaryota > Metazoa > Chordata > Ceratodontiformes > Protopteridae > Protopterus > Protopterus annectens. The sequence continues at coordinate 1,650,573,074 of NC_056735.1, read as the reverse complement.
TAAAGCACAGCCTGGATAACTGGATGGGGAAACAGAACATACATCCTTGGGATTCCACCCACGTTCCTGCTGGACAAGGGGCACCTGGTGCTGACTTGTCTAAACGTGGGCTAAACTATTGGCTAGTCTTATAAGGGCCTCAGGACCAATAGCTTAGTAACTTCCTATGATCCTATGAAAAGTTTCAAGCAATGCTGCAAATGTGGCCACAAAATCCCTCCACAGGATTCTCATTCACTTTGTGTCTGTGGTCTGGGAGTGGCCCTCCTTGACTCGGACTGAGAGACCTGCATTTCCTTTGGTCACAAAGTGCTTCAGAGTGAAAGAGGCAAGCTAATATAGAAGGGTTTTCCTTCAAAGGCTGGAGAGAAGTCAGTACTGAAGGATAAAGAGAAGGAAGGAGAAAAACCTCAAGAAAGCAAGATTCCTGAAAAGAGGCTTGAAAAACTTAGAAAATAGTCCCCAACACGATAATCCTCTTGGATCCTACACTGAAGATTGTAAAACAATCAGATCCAAAGTCTGGTAAGATCTGATCTCATTTACCTCTGCTCCATTTCTCAGTGGATCATGTCAGTCCTCAAATGCACTCTTCAGTTTTGAAAGAGAAGTGACGATCCAAGTCTTTTTGGATTCTTTTCATTGAGATCAGTCATTTCTTCAGTCTCACTGAAGCCAGTGTTGACAAGGATGAGAGTTCTTTGAATGTAGATGCAGTTGGGTGTTCTCTTGGCTTTGTCTTCACAGGTCAGTCTGAGAACAGATGCCATGACCCCTCCATTGATGACTCCGAGGCTAGTTTGACTTGTGGATCTGCACTCCATGGATCTGAACAACTCTCGAGCACCTATGTCAGCTCCAGTAGTGTTCGCCATTTTGACTCCAACTTTACCACATGTCTCTTCCGACTTTGACCTTGTTGGATCAGGATGAGAGTTTTAGCCCAAGAGGATGGATTGACTCAAAAACTCTCAAGATCCTTCTCTTTCATTTGGGGCATCCACTCTTGACAGCTTGGCTTCGATGTTGGCTTTGGAATTGGGGTGGGTCAATGTCAATAGAGCTTTCTCTGCTCCTACTCTTAGAGAGACCTTCTTGGCTCTTGTGGCTTTGAGCGGGTTCTTGCCAGAAGAGAAGGGGTGCCTCCACCTTGCTCAGATCCATCCTGACCACTTTCTTTTTCTTCAGTCTCTGTACCCCCTTGTTAGCAGGAACAGTCCACTTCCAAAAGTCTCAAGGAAGTTCTCTCTCAGTTCCCACTCAGATTTGGACTCGTTGCCTGAAGTTCCCCAACACCAGGTCCATAAGAAGCAGACTTATAAAAGGAGAAATATAGGTTCATCACCCAAATCTGTCATGGAAGACACAGATTTGGATTAATGGGAAGGTTCCACTTAGATCCCTCTTTGGAGATGTGATATTTGTCGAAATGCTAGAAGTGATGAAACAGAAGGGGGGGAGGATTTTCCATCGATTTGCCTTCCCCGGAAGAATCTGTGTTCCAGGAGGCTTTTGGAGTTGGCTGTTCTGCCATCTAGATGGTTCCTCCTCCTGATAACCTCATTGATTTTGTGGCTCAGAGGGCTTGGAAGGAGCCTGACACAGTGGAGCCTATCTTAAAAAAAAAAACTGACAAAATTCTAGCAGCACCGAAAGATAGTCACTGGAGTAAAGATCCTCTGGTAGATCTTATGGTCATAGTTGCAGCCACTAAGAAAGCTCTCTGAAGAGAGTACTTCTGTCCACCCCCCTTATAGGGAATCTTGGGCAATGGACAGATTTGATAAATGGACTTGTGCATCGGTGACCTTTTCTGTTAGAGCACTGAACTCCAAAAGCCTCCTGGAACACAGATTCTTGGCTTTGGAATTGGGGTGGGTCAATGTCAATGGAGCTTTCTCTGCTCCTACTCTTAGAGAGACCTTCCTAACCCCTCTAGCTAAAATTGCTAAATTACACAATTACACAGTAAACTGGTTAACAGATTTTTACACATTCGAGTTAGCCAGGCTTGATACATTGACATAGCCAGTTAAGTGACAAATGTTGTTTGAGTCTAGTTTTAAATTGACCTAAGGTGGAAAGTAAGGTATTATCAGCTGGAAGAGAGTTCCAGGATCTACTTAGAGTTTGCAAAGAGAGAATCACCGGCTGTGTTATTAATTTTGCTAGTCTGAATTAGTAGTTTGTTAGAGGATCGAAGCAGTCTAGGATTGTTATAGGGGGTGATAATCAGCCCAGTGGCAAACCTGGCAATGTGGTTGTAGCAAATTGAGAGTTTAAGGACAGTCTTGTTCAAATTCGAGAGTAGAGGGGATGCATACAGAAGGGTTGAAAGAAGGTGAGAGCGAGCTATGGCAATTTTAGCTGGAGGGGTTAGGAAGGCTTTTATTCTGTAAAGTGACCCTAGTTTTTTATTGATGGTTTTGATAGTTTGGTTAACATGTAGGTCAAATTTGAGATTATTGTCTATGATGACACCTAATAGTTTTGTAGATGGGTCTGGGGAGATTATTGTGCCATCATTTGATTTTATGGTAAAGGTGAAAGCGGTAGACCTACGTGTTGGTGAAAATAACAGCATTTTAGTTTTTTTTGGGATTTAGGATCAGACGATATTCAGAAAGCCAGTTTTCTATTGTATTAAAGGTGGTCTGGGTAGCTGACCATAACTCTACTGGAGATGTGGCTGAGCAAATCAGAGTAGAGTCATCAGCATATTGGATACAGCTGACTTTTGGGATGACAGTATAAAGGTCGTTAATGAAGATGGAGAACAGCAAGGGCCCTAGTATAGAGCCTTGTGGTACTCCGAGGGTGTTAGGTAGAAGGTTAGAGAGTTTGTTCTGCCAGAGGACAGCCTGCTGTCGACCATTCAGGTAAGATTGAAACCATTGGAGGGCTCCAGTATCTAGACAGAATGTTTGCAGGGTGTGGATTAAAAGTTGGTGATCAACCATATCGAATGCCTTGGAAAGATCCAAAAAGAGGGCTGAGGATATATAATTATTGTTGCGATTATGGTTTATTGTGTTAGTAAAGGCTAGGAGGGCTGAAGTGGTGCTGTGATGAGGACGGAAGCCATGCGGAGTGTCTGCCATAAGGCAATTTTGGATTAGGTGGTGCATGAGTTGTCTATGAATACATTTTTCCATAATCTTTACAAGTGGAGAGAGTATAGCTATTTGCCTATAATTGGAGAATTCAGTAGAGCTGCCTCCTTTGTGAAGTGGGATTACATAGGATATTTTCCAGATGGTGGGAATTTTAGCTTCTACTATGGTTCGATTGGTTAGTATTGAGACGGGGTAAGCAATAGCATCAGCTGATTTTTGTAGGTACTCAGCAGGGAGTTGATCAGCAGAAAGTGCAGTGGGTTTTAATTTTTTGATCAAGGTACGGATAAGTGAAGTGGTGATTGGTTGGAAGCTGAACGCAAGTAGGTTTCTAGGGGTGCTACTTTCAGGACCAGGGGAGCTAGGAGGTAGTTGGCTAGCTAGGGCTTGAATTGTCTCAGTAAAGAATTGGTTAAAACTATCAGAAACATCTTCAGGGGTTTTATCAATAGTAGCAGCAGGGATTGGGGTTGAAGTTTGTCCAGGATGTAGTAGATTATTTAAACCTGCCCAAAACTTCTGAGGGTTATTTTGATTTACTGTCTGTAAATTACAGTAGTATTGTTTTTGTCTTGTAAAATTGATTTTTGGTTTAGTTCCTGGATTGCCTGTATTTAATGTGATCTTGAGGGTCTTTAGAAGAACGCCATAAAGCCCATGCTTTGTTTCTAAGGGTAATTTTGAGTTTAGACTCTATAGAAAGCCATGGTGCAGTTTTTGCCTTGGTTCTCTTTGAACGAACAGGTGCATGCAAATCAAGGATCTCAAGGAATTTGTTAAAGTATGCTACTGCTTCCTCTAAGGGGAGGTGTTTTAGAATAGACCAATTACATGAGTTTAGTTCTTGTTGGAATTTGGCAGGGTCAAAGTTTTTATTCTCTTTCTGAGTAAGGGTTGTTGGGAATTAATGGTTTTGTGCTTAATTACATATGTGAGAAGGTGATCGCTTAGGCCATTAAGGAGGGTACCAGAGGTGTACAGTTGGGGGTGACTGTTTGAGTACCCAGTCAAGTATACTTTCTTTTTGGTTGGGTTTACCTATCCTGGTAGGGGTGGATATGATTTGTGTAAATGCATGCAGGTTAATATGGGTGGTTGGGGATTCTAAGGAACAGGTGCCCCAGTCTTTGTTAAAGTCTCCAAGTAGTAGGGTTTCTTGGGGGTAGTGACATGATAACCAGTGCAGGATATCTTCAAATGTAGATATATTGTTACCTGGGGGAATGTACATACAGATGATATTAATGCATTTATTTTTATTAAGTTGCAATTTGGTGGCAAGAATCTCAGAGTTATTAATCTGAGGAGGTTGTATTACATCTATGGTGACATTCAACTCAGATTTATAGAGTACAGCTACCCCATCCCCCTTCCTCAAAGCACGATCCAGCCTGTGTATGTTGTACCCAGGTGGTAACACTTCATTGTCTTTAGTGTTAGGTTTTAACCAGGTTTCAGATAAACAGAGAATCTCAGGGAAGTGGACATCCAGAAGTGCATGCAATTCATGTACCTTGTTATTAATGCTTCTAATATTGAGATGACAGACTAGGAGAGAGTTAGTTGGCCTATTAATTGTAGGTTTGTAGCTTAGATTACAAGTAGAGGGGGTATGTGTATCTGAAGTGAGGGGGCCAGGGTTGGGGTGAATATCTCCACCAAGTATTAGGTTGAGTCTATATGTGCTCAGGACTAACTGTAACCTGTGGAACTTGTTTAACTTGCTTACTTATGTAATCTCTGTAAATAGTCTGTCTGTAATATGTAATGCTGGTATTATGTAATGCTGTATCTGCTTACCCTTGGAGCTTTTCTCCCCGGGCCTCCGCTGAAAATGGACATGCATCCAGTCGGACTATCCCAGTCAACAAATGTAAAATAAAAAATAATAAAAAAAAATAAACTGCCTGGCTCATGTTACACATTTTCGGAGAGAATTGACCAAGGAGCTTACAAAGTCTCTCTCGGGTAATTTGCCAGTGGGCATCCAGAAGAATGAAGAGTCACTGCTATCTACTTTAAACTCACTTTCTAAACTTTCTATACCTCTGCTGTCCAATGCAGCTAATGGAATGGCAAGAGCAGCAGGCACTGGTATAGCCTTATGCAGTCATGCCTCGTTGCAGTTGTGTGATTTGTGGAAGGCTTTAAAATGTCCTTCCTTAATGCCCCTTTTGATGGTTTTACTTAGTTTGGACCTAAAGTTAAGAAGACACTTGCCAGGAGTGAGCAGGATGGTAAGACCATGTTTGCCATGAGAATCCAATTCTCAGCTCCTCAAGTGACCCTTTTCAGGAATCAACAATGGGGAAAGAAAATGTGGGTTAGAAAAAATCAGATTTTAGCCAAGATGCTTCTTCGGGCAAACCCTTCCTTGGTGGGGATGGGTGGTTTTAATCGGCATCACCACAGAGTCAGAGGCAAGCTGCAGAATGAAGGATTTTGTGGATCCTTTCCAGTGAAATTCTTTCAGCACTCCTGAAGGATTGCCTGACTGCTGAACTCTGGATGCAGTTGGGAGTGCTTATTCCTACTCCCTCTTACATGGCAGACCATCTATTCAGACTCATTGGTGGTGTGGATAACTACTAGAGGATACACAATTCCCATTCTTTTTTCTTCCCAACTAAGAAATATTGCCCCTTAATACCATCCCATCAAATGGTATCTGCCAAAGCAGAAGTCAACAAGCTGTTATGTTAGAAAGAAGAGTCATCCAACAGGTTTTAGACCAAATAGAATCAAGCATCTACTCCAGGTTTAATTTCAGAAAAGACAGGATCCAGGAAACTAAATCTAATTTTGGACCCAAACCATTTTAATCAGTTTGTGAAGCAAACAATATTCCATATGGTCATCGTTTAGTCCATTCTGCCTTTACTCAAGAAAGACCAGCATCTTCTGTATATTTAAAATTCTTAACATAAAAAAAAGTTATTTTTATAGTAGTTACTCATTTTAAAATAATCTCAGAATTTCAAGCTCTTTTGTGCAAACCACCATAGTTTGTTTTTAACAAAGACCAGATCTTCCTAAGACCAAATCCTTTTATTTTAAAGGTGCATCTGAAGCAAGTGTAAACCAGTGCATAAATCTTCCTGTTTTCTTCCCCAAGTTTTCAAATAAAGGAGAGTATACTTTATATTTGCTGGATACTCAGTTTTGTTGCATTCTTCTGAAGCTCTCCCATTTACCTTTATCCTTTTTGTCAATTCATTGTCAGTGGCCTGTATTACTTCATCAGAACTCTCTGATAAACCAATTTTTTTGAAATCCAGAAAGTAGCAATGCCATTCTACTCTATCAAATGTTTTTTCCATATTTATTAGTTAATTAGTAATGGTTTCCCTGAATGCAGCACCTTTAAAAGTAATAAAGTTTATATCATAATGTGTTGTCAAACGTCTGTGTAGACAGAATAAAGCCACATTGATTATTATTAATTACAGGAAGCCGCGATGGTGCAGCAGTAGCGTTGTTGCCTCACAGCAAGAGGTTCTCCCGTTCGATTCTCTGCTGGAGTGCCTTTTGTGTGGAGTCTGCATGTCCTCCCCACGGTAGAGTGGCATTTGAAAGACATGCATAGAATGGGCGTGCCTTCGTTGAGGGTTGGGCGTCGAGCTGGCACCTCGGCACCCGTAAAAAATCTACTGCCAATCAGCGGACCGGAGTTCTGCTGTGGCGACCCCTAATCAGGGAAAGCCGAAAGAAGAAGAAGATCAGACTGTATAGAGTGGTCACCTCAATGCCAGCAGTTAACACAAGGAGTTCAGACACAAAGTTAAAAGAAAAAAATGGTCTGTACGCAACTGAAAGTGATTGGTCCTTGCCTTAATTTTTAATTATAGAAATCACTTACAGGTTTTCAGAATTGTCCATGATAACAAGACCTAATTGAAAAGAAGACAGTTCTGTATTGACGCCCCCACCAAGGTCATACATTTCTATTTGCAGTCTGTTGTGTCCTGAAGATATCTCACCTGGGTGAGTTTAAAACGCTGTGTCTGTCTGTCTGTGCAAAAAAATAGTAGCAGTAAGACAAGGCAATATGTTCATTATTTAAAGTAGCTGAGACAAATTATAGGGCACAAGAGTTTCTAGTGTAATAAGAAGGGGCCTTTGACTCATAATGGCAGCTAGCATAGATCCAAAATGCCTGTGCTGTAGTGCCAGGAATCACCCTTCTGTTTAAAAACTGGGTGTGTTGCACCTTAATCTACCTCTGTTTTATGACTAGAGCCATCTGCGACAGAGTATTTTCAGAGTACTTTACATCAGTGTTTTCTTTTTATATTTTTTTCTGCCTAGTATAGCATGACTCTCCAACTGAGCCTGTCTTTTAGCTTGCTGTATATCCGTCCTTCATCCCACTTCCTCATCTTGAAGTACATGAAGCCACTTACCGCAGATGTCCAGTCCAGACTTATTTTGAGCTCTCATGCATTTCATTGGCTGTATTACTAACTCCTTAAAAGCACCTGTGCATGCCTCACAGTCTTCGCATCATCTAGTGCCTAGAAAACTGCCTTCTTCCAAGTTTGTAGTAGCTCAGATGGCCATGTTAATAATTCTAAAAGAAAAATCCATGGTATCCCTTGAAGTCTCAGAAAACCCAGTATGCAACCTATACAGGCTCAAAAACAAAGAAGAAAGTTTGCAGTGTGGAGAGTGTGAAGTTCACTTTTTAAAATATGTTATGCACCTAGTTCAGTAATAAAAACTGAACTGTAAAATATGTACTACAAAGTAATAAAATAGGAAATAGTAGTAGGTAGTTCACAGTTGAGTTAAAAAGGAATATCCTTTATGGAAATACACAAATAAAAGATCCAGGTTGAGTATAATGAGAAACATTAAATACATTCATTATTTGTATATAATCAGGTTATTTGGAGCAAGGGAGTGGTTACCAAGGGTGGATGTTCATCGTGCATACAGCTGCAGTAATCACATATGGGTTCTCTGCCTTCAGGCGGTCCCTCGGTCGGCCGAATTCCAAAGTCTTGGTCCGGCGTCGGTTGTTGTCCCTTCTTCCCTGACGTCAGTGCGACAGGGGTATATAAGTTACAGCCGACGCCATATTCTCCAGTCTTTTTTGCCGCACGGTGCCCGAAGCAGAAGCAGTTCGCAAGTGCCGGTCAGCCAGCTCCTGAATTTACGAAAAATTGGAAACCGAAGTCTGCTTTAAAGCTAAGTACCCCGTTGGGGAAACTTTTCTTGCCTCAGACCGATGTCAGACAAAGTTAACAATTGTATTTCTTGTGGGAAGCAAATACCGCATAAGGATTTTCATTCCCTTTGCATACCTTGTTTAGGCCCAGACCACGACGTCTCGGGCTGTCGCTTCTGTGTGACTTTCAATAAACGCACTATTAAGCGTCGGGCGGAGTTCGCCCAACATTATTTTGGTAAAGCCTTTGATTATAAAATATCGTCGGATACTTCGACTACCGTTTTATTCAAAAAACGCAAGGATAAAGACCGACATGCGAGGCCCGCGGTCTCCACCGACACCACGCCTAAGCCGGCTATACGTGGTCCGGTTCTCAGCGAGACGCCTATGCAGTTCCTGACTACAGACGACACTACCTTGGCGGTGTCTTCTGTACCCGAGACCGCTGGTACCTCGGCCCTTACTCGGACTTCAACCACCGAAACCACAGTGGGTGTTGAGCCACCTAGTGTGGACAGGTCCACTTCCACCCAGGGTGTATTTAGACCCTCTTCGTCCTTTTCTATTAAGGCCTTCACTAAGTCCAAATCAGCCATGCATACCATGAGGCCTGTTGCACAGGGCCCATCCCCAGGCCCCATGCCTAAAAAGCAGATGCTTAAAATGGCTGAGGATTTAATTTCCTATATCAGGGGTTCCCAACCCCCCTCCAGACAAGAGACCCAGAGTGGAGGAAGACTCTCCCTCTTCTGAACAGGGCTCCATTTTCTCAGAACATTCTGATGTGGAGGAACACTCATACTCCCCTTATGAAGATTCTGATGCAGAACAGTCCATTCCCTCTGTATCTCCCCCAGAGGATTTTTCTTTTGGGGAAACCTTACACACCTTGAGGGGGCACTTCTATTGGGAAGGCCAAGACTTTTCTGATTCCAAGAAAAGGCTTAGGGAATTTCTCTTGTTACCCCAACACAGATCTCTGGCTATACCTCCTGTCCTGGACATACTTGATGATGTTTACTCGGAGGCTTGTCTTAATCCGGATTCCCTGCCTCCTGCACCAGTCAAGCCTGATAGGTACTACAGAGTCCCTAACTCTCACCAATTTCTTTTCAAAAGCCATAATGCTGACCCTGAAACCTTTTCTCAAGGCCCCAAGGGGATGAAGGCCTCTACTGCCAAGAATCCACTTCCTTCTGAAAGAGAATCCTAGATCCTTAGAAAGGTGGGGGAAAAAGGTATACATCTCGGCCACCCTAGCCATGAGGGCCTTAAATTGTCAGTTCCATATGCTTAAATATCAGCAGTTTCTGTTCTCACAATTAAGAAACAAAATGTCTCAACCTGAACAACCAGATTTGAAGGACTTGCAGGATATGATGCATAGTGCAGAACAAGTGGGTAAACACACCTTACAATGTGGTTATGATGCCTTAGAGGCCTCAAGTAGAGCTGCGGCTACAGGAGCAGTCATTCGTAGACATGCCTGGCTTAGGGAACAAAGCTTGCCTGATCATGTTAAAGCTAAGCTACTAGATGCTCCTTTACAAAAGGATGTCCTATTTGGTATTAATGCTGAGGACATACTAAGGAAGATGGAAGAAAAAGTTAAATCTATGCAAACTGTCAAGGCTTTTCTACAGGTACAGCCACCTCGTTTTAGCAGAAATTGGCCTTCAAAAAACTGGTCCTTTCCAGCCACGGACAAGCCCCAAAGAGGTAGATACAGGCGCTCAAGGGGCAGAGGACAAGCTCAAGGATCATACAGAGGCAGACAGTGGCAATCTCAAGCACCAAGAGGTGGCGAAGACAGTGCACAACAATACAGAAAGCAACCCCAATGACTTCCTCCTTTTCATGCCAAGCAAATCTCAGCTGGCAGCCCCCTTGGGAGGAAAGCTGGCACTATTTTCAAGAAATTGGCAGATTATCACAACAGACAAATGGATCCTGGACATAATAAACAGAGGCTACAGATTTCATTTTCACACTCTTCCAAAAATGAGAGGCATGCCAAACCTGCCACACAATCAAAGGGCAGAGGCACAAATACAAATTACAAAACTCATGGACATGAAAGCTATTCAAGAGGTTCCTACTCACGAACAAGGTCAAGGTTTTTATTCCAGACTTTTCCTGGTACCAAGAAAAGGAACCAACTGGAGACCCATTTTGGACTTATCCATCCTAAATACATTTCTACTCGTACCAAAATTCAAGATGCTCACATTACAGCAACTACTTTCCATGCTGGGCAAGGAGTTTTGGCTGGTAACATTGGACCTCAAGGAGGCATACCTGCATGTCCCAATCAGACAAAGCTGCAGAAGATACCTCAGATTTCTTGCAGGTTCAATCCACTATCAATTCTCTGCATTGCCCTTTGGCTTATCTACTGCGCCCAGAATATTCACGAAATGCCTGGCATCAGTAATTGCCTACTGCAGACTTCAAGGGATACAAATTTACCCTTATTTGGACGACTGCCTGATCCAAGCGGACAGCAAGCACACTCTTCTGGAACATCTGGCTTATTCAACACGGTTACTGAATTCTCTGGGATACACAATCAACAAAGAGAAATCCAGGCTGACACCATCTCAGAAAATAACTTTCCTGGGTGCCAACTTGGACACAAACACCCAGATGGCCTATCTTATGCCAGAAAAACAAGGGCAACTAATTCAGTACTTCAAAACACTAGCAAATTGTACCAGGCTTACTGCAAGGAAAATCCTGCAGGCTCTGGGCTTTATGGCATCTTGTATTCTTTTAATCCCATGTGCAAAGTTGCATATGAGAAAACTTCAATGGTACCTAAAAAACCTGTGGTCTCAACACAGCCACAACTTGGAAACAATAATACCAATAATTCCATGCTTGCAAAAGGAATTTCTATGGTGGGCCCAAGCATGTCGAGCAAACACAGGTCTCCCATTCTGCAAGCCTCAAGCAAATCAAGTCATCACAACAGACGCCTCAGATTACGCCTGGGTGGCACACATGGCAGGCAGGTGCATTCAGGGCCAATGGTCCCAAAAGGAAAAGCACCTTCACATCAGTCAAAAAGAAATGCTAGCAGTAATAAATGCAATTACAGCATTCAAGGACCTCCTGCATCCAGGACAATTATTGATAAGAGCAGACAACACCACAGTAATGTGGTACATAAACAAACAAGGAGGAACACATTCATATACCCCCTGTGCAGACTAGCCATGACACTTTGGAACTTGGCTCTGGAATGGCAAATCGAACTTCAAGCACAATACTTGCCAGGTTTGGAAAACACGCTGGCAGACAATCTAAGCAGAAATATGACAGATCCACACGAATGGAAGCTGCATCCACAGGTGTTTGCAAAGATAATCCAAGCATGGGGAAGGCCAGACATAGATCTCTTCGCCTCCCACAGGAACCATCAATTGGAAACGTTTTGTTCAAGGATTTTTCATCCAAAGGCATGGAAGGTGGACGCCCTTTCATTCAGTTGGACAGCATGGACAGTGTACACTTACCCACCTCTGCCCCTTCTATCCAAGGTACTCCTGAAAGCAAAGGCAGACAGACCGAAAATGATACTGATTGCTCCAGACTGGCCAAGGCAGCACTGGTACCCACTCCTAAGGAGTCTAACACATACTCCTCCCTGGCCTCTACCTCTAATGCCTCTCCTACTGACTCAGCACAACTATAAAACTCTTCACAGTCAGCTAAAAACACTCAAACTTGCTGCATGGAAAGTTCCTTAACACCACAGCAGACCCTTCTCTCCAAAGAGGTGCAGAATGTCATTCTGGAGGCCAGAAGGCCATCTACTAGGAAGACTTACTCCGCAAAATGGAAACGGTTTTGCTCTTGGAATGAGAAAAGAGGCCAGGACCCTAGAAAACTGAATCTGCCTCAGGTATTACAGTATCTAGCTGAGCTGCTGAACAGTGGACTTTCATTTTCCTCCATAAAAATCCATGCCTCAGCCATTTCTGCAGAATTCAACACGGATCCACCGTTATTCTCTCACCCACTTTTAAGGCAATTCCTCAGAGGGGCTAAGAATATAAGACCACCAAGGAAACAACCAGTGCCAGCCTGGGATCTTAATTACATCCTAGAAAAATTAACATTGCCTCCATTTGAACCAGCTGCCTCAACAGATTTGCAATACTTGTCCTGGAAAACAGCTTTCCTTCTGGCCATTACCTCAGCTCGTAGGGTTTCGGAACTACAAGCCCTCATGGCTGTGCAGCCCTTCCTTATCTTCCATCAGGACAGGGTTTCCCTTAGAACCAACCCGTCATTTATGCCTAAAGTGGTATCCAAGGTAGCTTTAAATCAAGCCATACACCTACCTACCTTTTACCCCAATCCTCAAAACAAAGGGGAAAGGCTGCCACATTCCTTAGACATCCATAGACAGCTTTGTTACTATTTGGACAGGACAAAGCCTTTCAGGAGATCAGAACAACTTTTTGTGTCTTATGCTGTAGGAGCCCAAGGGAAGCCTGTTACCAAACAGACAATCCCTAAATGGATAGGCCACTGTATACGTTTTTGTTACTCCTATCATGGGAAATCTGTCCCTGTAGGCATCAGACCACATTCCACCAGGGCCACAGCTACCTCCACGGCCTTCCTCAGAGGAGTTCCTACTAAAGATATTTTGGAGGCAGCCACTTGGAGTTCTGTACATACCTTCACTAGACACTACCATCTGCCTTTATATTCCAAAACTAGAGCAGGCTTTGCTACTGCTGTATTGCAGGGCATTCTGGCTCATCCCAGTTCTACCTAGTGCCTACCACCCTGTGCGTAGCTTTGGGATTCTACCCGTATGTGATTACTGCAGCTGTATGCACGATGAACATAGTACAGTTTTGTACCTACCATAAATGTAGATGTTCGAGTGCTAATACAGCTGCAGTACAGGATGTTCTTCATACCACATTGCTGCAGTCCTAACACTTGGGTAGTCCGCTGTCCCAGTCGGCCCGAATACCAAAGTATATGGCTGACGTCGGTCAAGGCGCATTAGTCTGACGTCAGGACGTCAGGGTACAAATGCGCATGACCGACGTCATATCCTCAGTCTTTTTTGCCGCATGGTCCGATGCAGAAGCAGTTTTGCAAGTGCAGGTTGGCGTTCTGAGATTTTCCGAAGTCGGAGTTTCAGACCGAATCCAAGTTGGCTAAGTACCCCGTTGGGGAATATTTTGGTTTTCTTGCCTCAGTATTTTACCGGATGTCAGAAAAAGTGAATAACTGTATTTCTTGTGGGAAACAGATACCTCATAGGGATTACCATACCTTGTGTATACCTTGCTTAGGGCCTGAGCACGACGTGGTTGGCTGTCGCTCTTGTGCTAGATTTAACAAACGCACTATAAAGAGAAGATTAGATTGTGCCAGGTTAGTTTTGGGAAGCGTGTAATTATAAAATGCCGTCGGATGCTCCGGCGCCGCCAATCAAAAAGCGCAAGGACAAAACAGCAAAGCCTAGGCTGGAAGAACCGTCCGTACCGGACGTCGGTTCTTTAGAGGGCTCGGTGGAGCCAGGGGTTCAGCCAGAAATTTCTTTGGAATCCCAGGGAGAGACTTTATTACTGCAAGATGTGACCTCTCAGGAGGTAGGCCAGGCGGAAGGGGCTTCTCAGGTAGCTGTTCTTCCCTCCCTTCCTAAGGTGGTTAGGCCCTCCCCTGCTGTTTCCAAGGCTTCTCCCAGGGGCAGGCCAGGTTTTGTTTCAGGTGTTACCCCTACTTCTTCAGGGTCTGTACCTAAGAAGCATATGCTTAAGATGGCAGAAGATTTGATTACAATGATTAGAGGTTCTATGCCCCCTCCTGATAAGAGGCCTAGGGTGGAACCTGAGCTTGGGAGTTTTGAGCAGTGTTCGGATGCTTCTGAGTCTTCGACTGAAGACTTGCAGGAGTATTCCCCTTACTCTGATTCTGATGTAGATGATTCTACTCCTTCTGCTTCTCCTCCTGAGGATTTTTCATTTTCAGAGACTCTTCATTCCATGAGGGAGCATTTTAAATGGGAAGGTCAGGATTTCTCTGATTCCAGGAAAAGGCTTAGGAATTTTTGTTTCTACCCCAGCATAGGCCTTTAGCTATACCTCCTGTTCTAGATGTGGTGGAGGATGTTTTGCAGAGGCTTCTCTGAACCCTGACTCTTTGCCTCCTGCTCCAGTTAAACCGGATAGATATTATAGGGTGCCTGAAGCTCATAAGTATCTTTTTAAGAGTCCTAGGGCAGACCCAGAAACTGTTTCACAGGGGCCTAAAGGTGTTAAGGCTTCTGTTGTTAAAAATCTTGTTCCTCCAGATAAAGAGGCAAGGGCTTTGGATAGATGGGGAAAGAAAGTGTATACTTCTTCCACTTTGGCCATGAGAGCTTTGAATTGCCAGTTTCACATGTTGAAATACCAAAATTATCTCCTTTCACAATTAAAATCTAAGGTAGATGCTTTGGCGGAAGGTATTGAGTGTAAAGAGTTGCAGGATTTAGTTCATGTTTCTGAACAGGTGGGTAAGCATTCTTTGCAATGTGGTTTTGATGCTGTGCAGGCCTCTTGAGGGTGGCTGCCACTGGTTCGGTTCTTCGCAGGCACGCCTGGTTGAGGGATCAGAATTTAGCTGAGCATGTGAAAACAAGGATTTTGGATGCTCCTTTACAATCTGATGTGTTGTTTGGTTCGCCTGTGGAAGCAGTTCTAAAGAAAATGGAAGACAAGGCTAAGTCTATGCAGACTGTTAAAGATTTTTGCAGGTTCAGCCTCCGAAGTTTAGTAGAAATTGGCCTACCAAGGGGTGGACATATCCTGCTTATGATTCCCAGTCTAGGGGTAGGTCTCGACGTGGTAGAGGCAGAGCTCAAGGTTCTTTTAGGCCTAGAACAGGGAGTTCACCTGCTCAGTCTTCTGGTGAGGGCAGGGGTCAGTCCTTTCGTAAACAGACCCAATGACCTGCCTTTTCAGCTGCCAGAATCTTCTCGTCTGGCAGCACCTTTGGGAGGAAGGTTGGCACTTTTCAAAGAAAACTGGAGTTTAATTACCCAAGACAGATGGGTATTGGATATCATTCACCACGGTTACAGATTTTATTTCCATTCCTTGCCTCCTTTCAAAGGCATGCCAGACATTCCTCCTCAACAAAGGAAAGAGGCTCACAAGCAAATTTCTCAGTTGCTCCAAATAGGGGCCATTCAGCTGGTTCCTGTGCCAGAAAGGGGCCTAGGATTTTATTCTCGCCTGTTCCTAGTACCAAAAAAGGGGAACACGTGGAGACCAATATTGGATCTGTCTATCCTCAACACTTATCTGGACATTCCCAAGTTCAAAATGTTGACGTTACAACAGCTTTTACCTCTGCTGGGCAAAGATCACTGGATGGTAACTTTGGATCTCAAGGAAGCTTACCTTCATGTTCCTATCAGACTAATTTGCAGGAAGTATCTGCGTTTCCGAGCTGGAAATTCACATTATCAGTTCTCTGCATTGCCCTTTGGCTTATCTACTGCCCAGAGTATTCACAAAGGTTCTGGCTCCAGTGATAGCTTTCTTCAGGCTAAAAGGAATACAAATCTATCCTTATTTGGGCGATTGCCTGATTCTGGCTCAAGGAAGGACGTGCTTCTTCAGCATTTGGAATATGTGATAGCAGTGCTAAGATGCCTAGGGTATTCTGTGAGCGAAATAAAGTCCAGTCTAGTACCCTCTCAAGACATGTGCTTTCTGGGTGTGAGACTGAATACAGCAACCCAGATGGCCTTTTAACCCCGGACAAACAAAAGAATCTTTCTCTTTACTTCCATCAACTATCTCATCAGTCCGGGCTGACTGCAAGGACAGTCCTTCAAGCCTTAGGGTTCATGGCATCTTGTATTCTGGTGCTTCCCAATGCCAAACTGCATATGAGGAAGCTACAATGGTATCTCAAAAATGTATGGACACAGCACTGCCAGGATTTGGACACTGTCATTCAAATAATACCTTGCATTCAAAAGGAATTTTTGTGGTGGGCTCAGGAATGTCACCTAAACAAGGGACTCTCTGTGACCCGGCCAGAGGCGAGTCAGATTCTTATGACAGATGCCTCAGACACAGCTTGGGGAGCTCATCTGAATGGAAAGTGGATACAAGACAAGTGGCCTGCCAGACTGCAGCATCTACATATCAACATGAAGGAGATGTTAGCAGTCCAGTTTGCATTACTGGCTTTCAAGGATTTACTTCTTCCAGGGCAGGTGTTGATTCTAACAGACAACACAACTGTCATGTGGTACATCAACAAACAAGGGGAACACATTCTTATCCTCTATGCAGGCAAGCAATGATTTTGTGGGAGACTGCGTTAAGCTTGCAGCTGAATCTTCAAGCAAGGTTTCTGCCAGGAGCACAGAACTCCTTAGCAGATGTGTTAAGCAGGCAAATCATGGATCCCCATGAGTGGAAACTGGATCTTCATGTATTTCAGACATTGACAGTGTCATGGGGAACTCCAGACATAGATCTGTTCGCTTCTCCACTAAACCACCAGCTGCCAAAGTTTTGCACGAAAAGGTTTCATCACACAGCCTGGAAAGTGGATGCTCTTTCTTTCAGTTGGAAAAATCTTCATGTGTATGCCTTTCCACCTCTGCCTCTCCTCCCAAAGGTACTCCTAAAGGTCAGACAAGACAAGCCAAGGATGATTTTAATAGCTCCAGATTGGCCTCGGCAGCACTGGTACCCATTGCTGAGGAGTCTGGTAAGGAAGCCTCCGTGGCCCTTGCCTTTGATTCCACACCTATTGTCTCAGAAGGACGGGCATCTACTCAATGTCAAGCTTCACTCTCTTCATCTAACAGCCTGGCATATTCTGTTTTGAACCATAGCAGGTCTCAGCTTCCTCAACAAGTTTTGAATGTGATTATGGAAGCCAGAAGACCTAGTACAAGGAAAGTGTACGCAGGAAAATGGAAGAGATTTTTATTTTTTGGTGTGCAGCAAAGGATTTGGATGTTTCTGAGCCAAATTTGAGTGTGGCTCTTCAATATCTTACAGAGTTATTGGACAAAGGTTTGTCTTTCTCTTCCATTAAGATTCATGCTGCAGCAATTTCAGCTCACTATGATTGTGACCCACCATTGTTTTCTCATCCTTTGTTCAAGCAATTTCTTAGAGGGGCAAAGAATATAAGACCCCCACGTAGAGCTCCTACTCCTGCTTGGGACCTCAATTTTGTGTTGGAGAAACTCACTCTACAACCTTTTGAGCCTGCAGCTACTGCTGAATTGAAATATTTGTCATGGAAGACTGCTTTTTTGTTAGCCATTACCTCTGCTAGAAGGGTGTCTGAATTGCAGGCCCTTATGGCGGTTGAGCCTTTCCTGATTTTTCATAAGGATAGGGTTTCTTTACGTACTAATCCTTCCTTTATGCCTAAAGTGGTTTCTAGTGTGGCTTTAAACCAAACTATTCATTTGCCTACTTTTTATGCAGATCCCCAAAATAAAGGGGAAAAGATTTTGCACACTTTAGATGTACACAGGCAGTTGCGTTATTATTTAAGCAGGACTAAGGATTTTAGGCAGTCTCAGCAGTTGTTTGTTTCTTTTGCTTTGAGTTCTCAGGGCAAGCCTGTGTCAAAACAAACTATTTCTAAGTGGATTGGGTTTTGCATTGCATTTTGTTATTCCCATCATGGCAAGGAGATTCCAGCTGGGATTAGGCCTCATTCCACTAGGGCTACTGCCACTTCAACAGCATTTCTAAGGGGTGGCAACTAAGGATATTTTGGAGGCAGCTACTTGGAGTTCAGTGCATACTTTCTCTAAGCATTACCACCTTCCTCTCTACTCTAAATCTAGGGCTGGTTTTGCCACGGCTATTTTGCAGGGCATGTTGTCAGCTCCTGCTTCCTTATGATTTGCCAGCCTCCCTTACCTCTGCTTTGGGATTCTACCCAAGTGTTAGGACTGCAGCAATGTGGTATGAAGAACATAGTACAGTTTTGTACCTACCATAAATGTAGATGTTCGAAGATCCACATTGCTGCAGTCCAATTTACCCTCCCTCCTTCCCCTCTGTGTTTAGGGGTGGTTGTGTGGATGGGGTTATACTCTTGTAAATGTGTGTATATTGTATATATATTTGGTGCAGGAGTGTGTGGTGTGTTTTGGTTTTAGCCTTATCTTTTTAGGGTCTTCTGACATCTGGGGCAAGAAAAGACTGAGGATATGACGTCGGTCATGCGCATTTGTACCCTGACGTCCTGACGTCAGACTAATGCGCCTTGACCGACGTCAGCCATATACTTTGGTATTCGGGCCGACTGGGACAGCGGACTACCCAAGTGTTAGGACTGCAGCAATGTGGATCTTCGAACATCTACATTTATGGTAGGTACAAAACTGTACTTTTCCCTCCCCCCTTCCCCTCTAGGTATAGGACTTGTGGCTAACACCTCCTCATACAACCTATTTTGGGATGTTCTTCATCTCACATTGCTGCAGTCCTTACATATGGGTAGTCCGCTGTCCTCGGTCGGCCCGAATACCAAAGTATTAGGCTGGCGTCGGTCATGGGCGCTCAGATCTGACATCAGAGCGTCAGGGTATAAAAGCGCATGACCGACATCATATCCTCAGTCTTTTTTGCCGCATGGTCCGATGCAGAAGCAGCGTTGCAAGTGCCGTTCGGCGTTCTGAAATTTTCGAATTCTGAGTTTCAGACCGAAACCAAGTTGGGCTAAGTACCCCGTTGGGGAATATTTTTGTTTTTTCTTGCCTCTGTTAATTCCGGATGTCAGAAAAAGTGAATAATTGTATTTCTTGTGGGAAACAGATACCGCATAGGGATTATCACTCTTTGCATTCCTTGTTTGGGACCGGACCATGACGTAGTCGGGTGTCGGTTTTGTGCTAGGTTTAATAAGCGCACTATAAAAAGAAGGTTAGATTGTGCTAGGTTAGTCTTTGGTAAGCGGTGTAATTATATTATGCCGTCGGATCCTCCGACGCCCGCTTCCACGAAGAAGCGCAAAGACAAATCCTTGGAACCTAGACAGGTTGATTTGTCTGTTTCGGACGCCGGTCCTGCAGAAACTACTGTGGAGCAGGTGGATCCGGCTGAAGTTTCTGTTGAGTCTCAGGGGGAAACTTTGATTTTGCAGGATGTGGCCTCTCAGGAGTCGGGTCAAGCTGAAGGGGCCTCTCAGGTTACTGTTCTCCCTTCTATGCCTAAGGTGGTTAGGCCTTCTGCTACTATTTCTAAGGCTTCTTCTAAGGGCAGGTCTGTTTTGCCTTCCTCTGGTGTCCCTCCAGGTATTTCAGGGTCTGTGCCTAAAAAGCACATGCTTAAAATGGCAGAAGATTTGATTACTTTAATTAGAGGTTCTATGCCCCCTCCTGATAAGAGGCCCAGGGTGGAGCCAGAGTTGGAAAGTTTGGATCAGGCCTCAGATGACTCAGACTCTTCTGCTGAAGATATTCAAGATTTTCCCCTTATTCGATTCTGATGCAGAGGATTCCACTCCTTCTGCTTCTCCTCCAGAGGATTTTTCATTTTCAGAAACTCTGCGTTCCATGAGGGAGCATTTTAAGTGGGAAGGACAGGATTTCTCTGATTCACGGAAGAGGCTTAGGGAATTCTTGTTTTACCACAGCATAGACCCTTGGCTATACCTCCTGTTTTGGATGTTGTTCAAGATGTTTTCTCGGAGGCTTCCCTTAATCCAGATTCTTTGCCTCCTGCCGGTTAAACCGGACAGGTATTACAGGGTGCCTGAGGCTCATAAATATCTGTATAAGAGTCCTAGGGCGGACCCAGAAACTATTAGTCAGGGGCCTAAGGGTGTTAGAGCTTCTGTTGTAAAGAATCCGGTTCCTCTAGATAAGGAAGCTAGAGCTTTGGATAGATGGGGTAAGAAGGTGTATACCTCTTCTACTTTAGCAATGAGGGCTTTAAATTGCCAGTTTCATATGTTGAAATATCAGAATTTCCTCCTTTCTCAGCTAAAAGCTAAAGTGGATGCTTTGGCAGAGGGCATAGAGTGTAAAGAATTGCAAGATTTAGTACATGTCTCTGAACAAGTGGGTAAGCATTCTTTGCAGTGTGGTTTTGATGCTGTACAGGCCTCTTCTAGGGTGGCTGCCACTGGTTCAGTTCTTCGTAGGCACGCCTGGCTTAAGGATCAGAATTTGTCCGAGCATGTTAAAACTAGAATTCTGGATGCCCCTTTACAGTCTGAAGTTTTGTTTGGTCGCCCTGTGGAGTCGGTTTTGAAGAAAATGGAGGACAAGGCTCAGTCCATGCAGACTGTTAAAGATTTTTGCAGGTGCAACCTCCAAAGTTTAGTAGAAATTGGCCTACTAAGGGGTGGACCTACCCTTCTTCTGATTCTCAGTCTAGGGGTAGATCTAGATGTGGCAGGGGCAGAGCTCACAGTACATTCAGGCCTAGAACTTGGAGTTCACCTGCACAATCTGCAGGTGAGGGCAGGGGCCAGTCCTTTCGTAAACAGGCCCAATGACCTGCATTTCCAGCTGCCAGATTCTTCTTCCTGGCAGCTCCTTTGGGAGGAAAGTTAGCACTCTTCAAGCAAAACTGGCTTTTAGTCACCCAGGACAAATGGGTATTGGACATTATAAACCGAGGCTACAAGTTCTATTTCCATACATTGCCTCCTTTCAAAGGCATGCCAGACGTTCCTCCTCGGCAAAGGATAGAGGCTCACAAGCAGATTTCTTTACTTCTTCAAATAGGAGCTATACAGCCAGTTCCTCTGTCAGAAGTGGGACTAGGATTTTATTCTCGCCTGTTTCTAGTACCAAAGAAAGGGAACACGTGGAGACCAATTTTGGATTTATCTATCCTCAACACTTATCTGGACATTCCAAAGTTCAAAATGCTGACGTTACAACAGCTTTTACCTCTGTTGGGAAAAGATCACTGGATGGTAACTCTGGATCTCAAAGAGGCTTATCTTCATGTTCCTATCAGGCCCAGTTGCAGGAGGTACCTGCGTTTTTGGCTGGAAATTTACATTATCAGTTCTCTGCATTGCCCTTTGGCTTATCTACTGCGCCCAGAGTGTTCACAAAGGTTCTGGCTCCAGTGATAGCCTTTTTCAGGTTAAGAGGAATACAGATTTATCCTTATTTGGACGATTGCCTGATTATTGCACAACACAAAGGATAACTTCTGCATCATCTACAGTATGTGATGGTAGTGTTAAGATGCCTAGGGTATTCTGTGAGCGAAACAAAGTCCAGTCTAGTACCCCCTCAGGACATGTGCTTTCTGGGTGTGAGACTGAATACAGCTTCCCAGATGGCCTTTTGACCCCGGACAAACAAAGAAGCCTTTCTCTTTATTTCCATCAAATGTCTCTACAGTCCAGGCTGACTGCAAAGACAGTCCTTCAAGCCTTGGGGTTCATGGCATCTTGTATTCTGGTGCTTCCCAATGCCAAACTGCATATGAGGAAGCTTCAATGGTATCTCAAAAATGTATGGACACAACACTGCCAAGATCTAGACACTGTCATTCAGATAATACCTTGCATTCAGAAAGAATTTTTGTGGTGGGCTCAGGAATGTCACCTAAACAAGGGACTCTCTGTGACCCGACCAGAGGCGAGTCAGATTCTAACGACAGATGCCTCGGACAAGGCTTGGGAGCACACCTCAATGGAAAATGGGTGCAAGACACGTGGCCTGTCAGACTTCAACATTTGCATATCAACTTGAAGGAGATGTTAGCAGTCCAATTTGCATTGATGGCTTTCAAGGATTTACTTCACCCAGGACAGGTGTTGATTCAAACAGACAACACTACTGTCATGTGGTACATCAACAAGCAAGGGGAACCCATTCGTACCCTCTTTGCAGGCAAGCGATGATTTTGTGGGAGACTGCTCTCAGTTTACACCTCAATCTTCAGGCAAGGTTTCTACCAGGAGCACAGAACTCCTTAGCGGATGTGTTGAGCAGACAAATTGTGGATCCTCACGAGTGGAAACTGGATCCTCGTGTTTCAAAAGTTGACAGTGTTATGGGGGACTCCAGACATAGATCTGTTCGCTTCTCCACTAAATTACCAGTTGCCAAAGTTTTGCACAAAAATGTTTCATCCCACAGCTTGGAAGGTGGATGCTCTATCATTCAGTTGGAGCAATCTTCATGTCTATGCCTTTCCACCTCTGCCTCTCATTCCCAAGGTACTCCTGAAGGCCAGAAAAGACAAGCCATCCATGATTCTGATAGCGCCGGATTGGCCTCGACAGCACTGGTACCCACTACTGAGGAGTTTGATGCGGGGAGCCTCCATGGCCTCTGCCTTTGATTCCGCATCTTTTGTCTCAGGAGGGCAATCACTTCCTCAATGTCAAGATTCAGTCTCTGCATCTCACAGCCTGGCATTTTCTGTTTTAGACCCTGGAGGGTCTCAGCTTCCACAACAAGTTTTGAATGATATTTTCGAGGCCAGAAGGCCTAGTACAAGGAAAGTTTACGCTGATAAATGGAGGAGATTTTTTCTTTGGAGCAAAGCGAAGGACTTTGATGTTTCCAAGCCTGATTTAAGTGTTTCTCTTCAATATCTTACTGAGTTATTGGACAAGGGTTTGTCTTTCTCCTCGATAAAGGTTCATGCTGCAGCCATTTCTGCTCAATATGACTGTGACCCTC
This sequence comes from Protopterus annectens, assembly GCF_019279795.1. Lineage (NCBI taxonomy): Eukaryota > Metazoa > Chordata > Ceratodontiformes > Protopteridae > Protopterus > Protopterus annectens. Next base: position 1,650,550,114 of record NC_056735.1, on the reverse strand, counting down.
CTTTATTTTCCCATCCTTTGTTTAAGCAATTTCTTAGAGGGGCAAAGCACATAAGACCCCCGTAGAGCTCCTACTCCTGCTTGGGATCTCAATTTTGTGTTGGAAAAGCTTACTCTACAACCTTTTGAGCCTGCAGCTACGGCCGAGTTAAAGTATTTATCATGGAAGACTGCTTTTTTGTTGGCCATTACCTCTGCAAGAAGGGTTTCTGAATTACAGGCCCTTATGGCAGTGGAACCTTTCCTGATTTTTCATAAGGATAGGGTATCTTTGCGTACTAATCCTTCCTTTATGCCTAAAGTGGTTTCTAGTGTGGCCTTGAACCAAACTATTCATTTGCCTACTTTTTATGCAAACCCCCAAAATAAAGGGGAGAAGATTTTGCATACTTTGGATATTCACAGGCAGTTACGTTATTATTTGAGCAGAACCAAGGGGTTCAGGCAGTCTCAGCAGTTGTTTGTTTCTTTTGCTTTGGGTTCTCAGGGAAACCTGTTTCAAAACAAACTATTTCTAAATGGATTGGGTTTTGTATTTCTTTCTGTTATTCCCAACATGGTAAGGAGATTCCAGCTGGAATCAGACCTCATTCCACTAGAGCTACTGCCACTTCTACTGCCTTTCTAAGGGGTAGCTACAAAGATATTTTGGAAGCAGCCACTTGGAGTTCAGTACATACTTTTTCCAAGCATTACCACCTTCCTCTTTATTCTAAGTCTAGGGCTGGATTTGCCACTGCAATATTACAGGGCATTTTAGCAGCCCCTAATGCTTTATGATTTTGCCATCCTCCCTTTACCTCTGCTTTGGGATTCTACCCATATGTAAGGACTGCAGCAATGTGAGATGAAGAACATAGTACAGTTTTGTACCTACCATAAATGTAGATGTTCAAGATCCACATTGCTGCAGTCCAATTTACCTCCCTCCTTCCCTCTGTAGCTTGGCATGGTTATATGGTTTGGGTGATGGTTGTTGTTGGGCATGTTTTTGGGAGGTATCCTGTTTTTGGGCTGTGGCCTTTCTTTTTAGGGCCTTCTGACATCTGGGGCAAGAAAAGACTGAGGATATGACGTCGGTCATGCGCTTTTATACCCTGACGCTCTGATGTCAGATCTGAGCGCCCATGACCGGCGTCAGCCTAATACTTTGGTATTCGGGCCGACCGAGGACAGCGGACTACCCATATGTAAGGACTGCAGCAATGTGGATCTTCGAACATCTACATTTATGGTAGGTACAAAACTGTACTTTATCCTCCTATGGTGTATTTGCTTGCAACTACTCTTTTTTTGATAACATTGCATTGCTTGAATATATTTATATATATATATTTATATATATATATATATATATCCTTCTTTTGGGGGCACCTGACATCTGGGGCAAGAAAGACTGGAGAATATGGCGTCGGCTGTAACTTATATACCCCTGTCACACTGACGTCAGGGAAGAAGGGACAACAACCGACGCCGGACCAAGACTTTGGAATTCGGCCGACCGAGGGACCGCCTGACGGCAGAGAACCCATATGTGATTACTGCAGCTGTATTAGCACTCGAACATCTACATTTATGGTAGGTACAAAACTGTACTTTCTGTTAAGAGGAATAAAAGCAATAAACTCATTTCTTTAACCAAGTCTCCCCCCCCCCCCATTAATGCCATAGTGTAAACTGAGACCGTGCCACCTTAGAACTGCAACTAAAAAGCTAGAGGCAAATTAAAATATATATAAGAACAGCTTATTAAGGGTAACTTACTAATCCAAACTTCATTAATTAAGAAACTAACTCAATAACAAAATGACTAATTAACTAAGAAAAAGATCTTGCTGCTAGACATCTATCAGAATAAATATTGACTTATTAACCAAAACACTTTTGTACCAAATAAATACTTCATCAGGTTTGTGTGCAAAAACATATTGTAATATTAATGAATATGTGTATAAATCTACAAGTGAGCACCTAAGTAGGCTGAAAAGCATAGCTATAGTTACTGTAATTTAAAATCATGTTGAATCAGTAGTTTCAATGTGTTTATATAGTGCATTACTGCTTATTTCTCCTATTAATCTGTAAACACATTTCAAACTACTGATTTAACACATTATTTTAAATTTGATTATATCTAAACTAAATGATTCTATACATGGTGGTGATTTGGTGTATCATACTGAAATGGAGGAATTTCAGTGGATTTTGAGGCTTAAAGCATGTCCTTGTATCTGTAAATATGTTTTGTTCTTTTCCTGTGTGATCCTATTAACCCGGGCTTTGCCTGCAAGTGGTCCATTGAGATCAGTGCACTACCCCAGTAAACAAGTATAATTAAGTAAAATAAATACATTTTTTAATTCCAAGTTAGATCCTATAGTTATTTTTTTGGCTAAACCATCTGGTGCTAAACACCTTATCAACGCTAACCTTGCCTTTTCTGATGAAGATGGGAATGCATATGATAGATTTGGGAAGAAAGTGTATTTATTCTACTTTAGCCTTCATAATTCTGAATTCTTAGGCTCATGTCAAGGTAACTGCTTGCTTCTTTTGAAAATATGAGAAAGTTAACTGCTAGCTTTCTTCTTCAGACATTAAAACTTCTTTGAAGTCCTGAATAGCTTCTATTTCTCAGGTAATCAAATGCACTTTGAAGAGCTCTTATGATGCCACTCATGCAATGGGCAGAATTCAACTACTGGGTACTTTATGGGAGGATTTGCTTGGCTATTTTCACAAAGCTTACCAAAGGATGTCAAACCAGAGATTTTGAGTTATCCCCTAGAAATAGAGGCTTTGTTTTTCCTCTCTACTGTTGAGGTCCTTAAAATACTTGGGAAGAGGAAAATTAGTATATGGGTTACACAGATGTTATAACCCTCCTTTTCAAAGTTTAATAAGACTTCCTTCCAGTACTGGTTCATCTTATAGGAAACAAAGCAAATATCGGCAAGGTACAGGCAAACCGTTCCAAAAACCTTTGGCAAAGAGACTGAAAAAAAATGCTGAAGTTACTGCATTTGTTGCCTCACAGCAAGACGTTCTCCCGTTCTATTCTTAGCTAGAGCGTCTACTATAGAGACATGCATGAATGGGTGTACCTTCGTTGAAGGTTGTGCATTAGGGCCGGCAACTCAGCATGTAAAAATCAACTGCCAATCATAAGCGGACCGGAGTTCCGCTGTGGTGACCCCTAACCGGGAAAAGCCAAAACACAACAACTGAAAAAAAATGCTGGAGTTCCAAGAGGGCCGCACACTGATCAACAGCTTCATTTCAGTTCTCCCGATTTGAAAAAAAATGAGAAGTAAGAGCTAGTAATTCTGCTAACCTGAGTAATATTCAGTTAATAGTAAGTACACTGTCTAGATACCAGAAAAAAAAAAAGAAATTTAGAAAACCTGAAAAAAATCTAACTAAAAAAGCTGAAGAGAAAACACAGACTGGAAAGAACCCTGCAGTTGAAGCTTTAGTTTTGTTACAAGAGATGCCTTTCAGAAATTTAGAGGAAAAAATAAATCAGATCTATTCGGATGTAATTAAAATAAATGAAACATTGAAGGAGTATGTCGACTCAAATAACAAAAGCCTGGAAAAAATAGAAGAAGCTTTAACTAACTATTCAGAAAAACTGATAAAACTGAAAGGAAGAAAAGGCTGGCTGAGTATGTGCTTCTGAAGAGCAGTCTTTCCAAAAAATTGTAGAGTTAAACGATAGAATGCACAGAGAAACTGAGATTTTCTGTTACACCAGCGAAGCTGGAAAGAACAGACTATTCATTTTATGAAAGCACAAGTAATGCAACTGGACTGGTATTCCACAGCAGGATTTGTTAAACAAAAGGGTTCCTTCTGGTGACTTCTTTTATATATTCCCAGCACCAACAACAAATCCACAAGTAAAAACCTTAAATTCCTCACCATCAATGCCCAAAGCTTAATAAATAAATTAACCCTCTTCCATGCCTGGCTCAACCATAACTTACCAGACATAGTAGCCATCTCTGAAACCTGGCTAAAACCTCATATAAGTGACTCTGAATTCCTTTCCCCTGTATTTCACACTCTCCGATCTGACCGCCCAAGTAGAAGAGGTGGTGGTGTAGCTTTAATCTACTCCAACTGATTGTCCATCACTCCTTACCCTAACCACATCCCTTCTTTCACTAATGCTGAACTTGATTGGCCTACTAAACCTCCATAAAAAACATCTGTATCATTTCCCCTCTATATTCCTCCTGGTAACAAAATCAATACCCTGGAAGACGTACTCTCCTGGACCTCCTCCAATATTAAGCTAGAAACCTACATTATGGGAGATGTAAATATTGACTAGTGAAAAATCATCAACCCTAATCCCACCATAACAATCAAACCTATTCATCTTCACTCAGCTTACTAACTCCATTACTTAGACCTAACAAAACCAACCCTCCAGGCTCCATACTTGACTGGATCCTAGTATCTCATCCTAACAAAATCATAAAATCTGGTGTCATTCCAGACTCATTAGGAGACCTCCTCCCTGCCTTCACCCTTCGAGTTACTCCCACTTCCTCACACTCTCACCAATACATTTATACTTGTAACCTATCTAACTTTAACCCTACTACCTTCTCTGACTCCCTTAAGCTAACTAACTGGAACCCCCTAAAAATACTACCATTAGACAAAGCCGTTGACTACTTCAATTCAATATTTTTAATTGTCCTTAACTCCCTAGCTCCAGTAAGAACTAAAAGAGTTCAAACAAAGACCACCCCATGGCTCACCAAAGATACAAAAAAGATTATGCTACAAAGGGATAAAACCTGGAAAGCCTACCTCCTCTATAAGCAGCCAGAAATATTACTTAAATATAAACAGTTGAGAAACCTAGCCAAAAAACAAGTCATTAGAGATGAAAAGTCTTACTACATCAAACTACAAGAAAGTCATGCAAAAAATCCCCAACAGTTCTGGAACTCTCTTAATTCCCTCCTCAGGCCAGGTACAAAAAACAACCTCTGTCCTGATGCCAGCAAATCTGACCCAGAAATTGCCTCACTATTCAATACCTTCTTCACCTCTTCTATCGCTGAGCTAACTAAGATCTTTACCAACAATAACCCTCCACCCCTCCCTGCTCAATCTTCCCCTCCTTCCTCTAACCACCCTAATTTCGAACTCAAACCCGTCTCCACCAATCTAATAAAGAAACTTCTTTATAAACTAAAGCCTTGCTCCAATGCCCCTGACAGCATCCCGTCCTCCTTCCTAAAAATAGCTTCAGATGCTATTGCTCTGCCTATCAGCATCCTAATCAATAGATCACTACTTGAATCTTATGTACCCAAACTATGGCATACTGCATTTATTCTTCCACTCCACAAGGGTGGCAAAAATTGTAATGTCTCCAAATTCTGCCCCATAGCCATCCTCTCCCGTATCTCCAATATTCTTGAAAAATGCATCCACCTGCAGCTCTTGCCATTCCTTACCAAATACCAGCTACTCTCTCCTACCCAACACGGCTTCCGCCCAGGATACAATACTAACTCCGCCCTTCTCTCCTCCTTACATTCTGTCAATTCAGTCCGTGACTCTGGTAATATGGTATCTTCTGTTCTGCTGGACTTATCCAAAGCTATTGATACCATCTCTCATACCCACCTTCTAAACCTTCTCTCTAATCTGAACCTTTCCCAAAAAACTCTTTCATGGTTCTCTAGCTATCTTTCAAACAGGTCCCAAGCCATGAAATGGGGCCAAGCCACCTCCACTTTATTTCCTACCCCCACTGCAAGTACCCCAAGGCTCCATACTTGGCCCATTGCTATTCAGTATCTTTATTAATGACTTCCAGAAAGCCATTCCTAACACCAAAATTGTGCAATACGCTGACGATTCCACTTTGATCTGCTGCGCCACTAACCTGACAGAGCTCCAATTTCTGACACAAAATGCCTCCTCAACCACTGAAAACTGGATGCTCCAAAATCACCTCTCACTAAATGCCAACAAAACTAAGATACTACTATTCTCCCCCTCAAAATCTTCCCCTCTTGATAAAAACTCTCTTCAAATTACCAGCCTTAACAACTCCACTATCGAAATCGTATACTCTGCCAAACTTCTTGGTGTCACAATTGACAATCAACTAAAATGTAACACTCCTATCCAGCTAAACACGCACAAAACTTGGCCTACTTTACAGAAACAACCACTTCCTCTCTCCTTCCACCAAGACTAACTCTTCCCTCTACCTATCTCCTTCCCTTTCTTATGTATGGCGCTCTTCTGCTCACTAATTTATCTTCCACACTTACCTCCAAACTGGAAGTATGTTACAACAAAATCTCCAGATTTGCTACCAATGCCAAATCTTCCTCTCATCACTGCACCTCCCTTCACTCTTTAAACTGGCTTGAACTCCCCAACCTACTTGACTTTCACCAAATAACCACAGCCCACAAATTATTGTTCCAACCCACTAACTGCCCTGCACTATCCAATATACTACAACCATATATCCCCCTCAGACCCCTTAGATCTTCTCACCAAAACCTGATCACCGTTCAAAAACCCGTGCCCAGCTGGTCAGCTTCTTTTATCCTTTACCCTAGCAAAAAATAGAATGCTCTGCCCTCCTCTCTAAGGACCTGTAACAACCATAATAACTTCAAAACTCAACTTCATTCTTACCTCTACCTAAACAGGAAATGCAACTGCACTTTTCCGCCCATACCTCTCAAGCTCTTCTCCCCCTTCACTCCAGGCTAACCTTTTTACCTTCCTAACCTCACTCTCAATTGCTGATTCGTATATGTAACTAAATAGTAAAATCTAGCTATTGTGCTACATGCTTGTTTTTATCTCCTGAACAAAATTGTAATTGTTTTTCTTTTATTCTTGTTGAAGAAACCCATTGTTTGTATTGCAAACTATCTGAAAATTTTCATGTTAATAAACTTTTTTCTGTGGAGCTTTTCTCCCCAGGCCTCCACTGAAATCGGCCCGATAATCAAACTGGAATAAATAAATAAATAAATATGTGGAAAAAGATTAATGTTAAGTTGTCAATCTCGCCTTCATTCTTGCTGGATGGGGTTCGGAGCCGATCCTCTGCTCCGACTTGGCCTATACTAAAGCTCGAGAGCTATTTTTACCGGCTCGAGGCTACCCTGTATCCCACAATGCTAGGCGCTAACTACCCAGATTTCGTTTGCCGCTTCAGCTGCGAGGTTGTGTTTTTGCCGGCTCTCAGGTTAGATTTATAAAAATCTCTTCTGGTAAGGTTTTTTTTCTCCCTTTTGGTAGTAATAGTTTTTCTATTAGATCCACTTTACCCCTCTAGTGTATCCCCACCTTTGATAGTTACTTTTCGGGTTTGTTTCTAACTTTTTCTCGTTACCAACCCCACTCCTTAGATTACTAGGCCTTCGGGCTAATTTTTAGTTTAAATCTTAATCTTAAGTTTAATTTAATTTAGTTAAATTTAGTTTAAAATTCTCTATTTGTCAGTCTAAACAGTCTCAGTCTGTGTGTGTGTGTGACTAGACTGAGTAAGTTTGAGTGTGGGTGTTTGTTGGTGTGTGTGTGACTTGTCATCCCTGTCAGGATGTCTAAGAATTCCAGGGTTTCAGGCTTCAAGAAGTGTGACTCGTGCTGTCAGAAGATGTCTCTGACAAACGGTCACACTTCTTGTGTTTATTGCCTGGGCCCTCTGCACCTGCAGGACTCTTGTTCTGTCTGCCATGCATTCAGTCCAAGAGTCCTGCAGGAACGCAGAAACAAGCTTATTTTACGAGGCGTGTTGAAACCCGAAGTTTCCACGACCAAGTCTTCATCGGGCAAACCTTCAAAGCCCACAAAACCGTCGGCTCCAAGAACCGAGCCTTCGACCAGTGGTGCTCTTAGTGCTCCTACGTCAGCTCCGGCTGGAGCCAATGCTCCCAAGACTCGGTCGGCTCCGATCGTTGTGTCGGAACCGTCTGCGAGCCGTAAGCGTTCCAGGTCTCCTTCTTTGGAGTCAGTCCATTCGGCTCCGAGATCTCCTTTGCTTTCGGAGCGGAGCCATCAGTCCCATTCCTCTCGGTCTTCCAGGCTTTCGGAACATGACCTCGAGAGGGTGGTTAGCAGACTCCTTAAGTCGCAGGCACTGGCCCAGATGCTTCAGAGCCCTTCTCAACAGACAGCGGCTATCCCAATTCTATCGTCGATTCCTCCTCCGACTCTTCCTCTGAGTTTGGAGCCGGAGTTCATGGGAGCCGGGACCGTCGACACGTCTGAGCAGATACCACACCTTTCGGCTCCGTCGTCTGCTCCGATCTCTTCCATGGTTCCATCCTTGGAGGGATCCGGGTGCCGGGACTCCCTTGTCGGCTCTGAGGGGGTGAGTGGCATCAGACCCTTGTCCGACCCCGTTCTCCCTCTCGGAGCCTCGGTGCAGGTGAGTTCGGCCCCGACATCGGCCTCGGAGCCGTCCCTCTCAGTGCCGGGAGGGGTCCTTATCTCTTCGGAGCTAGGACCTTCTTCCCTGCCTGATAGGGGTGCCTTTGAGGTCATGGGGAGTGTGCTGGCCCCTGTGCCTGCTCCTCGGTCAGCTCCCTCAGCTCCTCCCACTGTTGTGCCTGCCACGGTCTCTACCCATCCTCTCGACCCCGACCGCAGAGATCCAACGCCTCAGGTGCCCCCATTGGGAGCATCCTCCTCTTCTGAGGCCTCCCCTGATCCGTCAGGGGAGCCCCCTCGGAAAAGGAAATGCAAGAGGAAGCATGTGGACTCTACTCAGTCCGTCATATCCGATACCAACTTGGATGAGTCTGAAGGGTCCCCACGGTCCCCCTCTGAGGATGTCTCCTTTTCTGACATCCTTGAGATCCTCAAGCAGAGGGGGAACTGGTCTACCCTCAATTCTTCCGAGGACGAGTCGGTTTACCTAGAGGCTTTTGGTTCTCGCCCTTCCACCTCCTGGGTGTCTCTGCCCTTTGACCCCCTCGTGTAAGTGGTGGCGCGGAAGGTATGGACGGCCCCTGACACGATGGAACCTACCCACGGAGGCCTTCAAAATTTATCACAGCCCTTTCTGATAAGCAGTTTTTAACCAAGGGTGTCCCTGTTGATGCCATGGTGGTGGCGGCGGCCACTAAGAAGGAACTGACTGATCCTTCACTACTGATCCATCCTCCTAATAAGGAATCTAGGACTATGGATAGGTACGGCAAGCAGATGTTTTCTTCAGCGACCTTTACCATGCGGACGCTGAATTACTTATGTCATTTCACCCGCCTTCAAAGAGACATGCTCAAAGAAATGGGTGATACTTTACAGGATCCAACAGCTGCAGGGTCTCAAGACAAAATCAACTCCCAGCTAGCAACCCTGAACTCGATTGTTAACTCCTCCATGGGGCTTATTTCTTATGAGGCTGATGGGGCGAGTAGGGCTGCAGGCACAGGCGTGGCCTTAAGGCGTCACGCTTGGATGCGGCTTTGTAACTTTGCTGACCCCTTCAAGGCGTCCTTCACTAACTCCCCCTTTGATGTTTCGGCATTGTTCGGACCTCAAGTGAAGGATGCTTTGACCAGATGCGAACAGGATGGCAAGACTCTCTCTGCCGTGGGAGTCCATTTTTCCACCCCGTCTAGACCATACCCTAAGGGTCAGAAGGGTGGAAAAATGTGGTTTCGCAAACCATAGGGAGTCGCGCCTGACGCACAAGGTGAGTTCCCCTCTAGTGGCAGGGGGGGGGCACAATAATAGACGCCACCCTAGGGGCAGAGGGAGTCCACAGAATCAGGGTAGCAGAGAAGCTGTCTCTGGCCAGCCCTTCCAGCATCCCGGAGATGCCTCCCGACTGTCCGCCTTTGGAGGCAGTCGGGGGAAGATTATCACTGTACCCAGAAGCCTGGCTTTCCCTCACCCAAGACAGATGGGTGCGGTCAATCATATCCGAGGGTTACGAAATTCCCTTTGCCCACACCCCAACACAGCCAAAAAGGCCCCTTCCAGATGTTCCACCCGGTCTAAGGGAACAAGCAGTATTAGAAATCTGAAAACTGCTAAGAAAAAGAGCCATCCAACCAGTCCAAGCAGACCAGCAAGGATCCGGAATCTACTCCAAGTTCTTTTTGGTACCAAAAAAGACAGGGGACTGGAGACCAATTTTGGATCTCAGCAGGCTAAACAGGTCTGTCCAAAGAACAAAGTTCCGGATGGTCACGCTTCAGTCCATTCTACCCTTTTTGGGCCAGGACAATTGGATGTGCTCTATAGACCTTCAGGATGCGTACTACCACATCAAGATACACAGGCGCTCCAGGAGGTTTCTCTGCTTCCGGCTGGGGGCCAGTCACTACCAGTTCAGGGCCCTGTCCTTTGGTCTCACTACAGCCCCCTGACTGTTCACAAAATGCATGGCAGTGGTCACGGCTCATCTCAGACGTCAAGGATTCCAGGTGTTTCCATATCTGGACGACTGGCTCCTTACTGACACCACCAGGCGTCAACTTCTTCAGTCCAGAGATTACACCATTCAAACTTGCAAAGAGCTAGGTATCTCCATAAATTTCGAAAAGTCTGCCTTGTCGCCTTGTCAGTCTATTACTTTCATAGCCGCCATATTGGACACAGCCAAACTGTCCGCAAAACTAACCGCACAGAGAATTTCAGATATTCGCGCACACGTTCACATCCTTCTTCAGAGCAACAGAATCCAGGCCAGGTTTGTACTGAAGACTTTAGGTCTCATGACAGCAGCCATTACGATGTCCTTCAAGGATGCATCTGCAGTCATTACAAATGGGTTGTCCTGTCATCAGGCAGCCCTACGGTCGGCCGGATTCCAAAGTCTGGGTCTGGCCTCGGCTGGTGTCGCACTTCACCCGATGTCATAGCTGCAGTTATTCGGGTATAAAGGCATCAGCCGACGCCATTTTCCTCAGTCTTTCTTGCCGCGTGGTGCCCAAAGCAGAAGCTGTTCGCAAGTGCCGGTCGGTCAGATCCAGAGATTACTACTACCGAATACTACTTCGAAGACTTCTAAAAAGCTAAGTACCCCGTTGGGGACTCTTTCTTGCCTCAGCCGATGTCAGAGAAAGTGAATAACTGTTTATCTTGTGGGAAACAAATACCTCATAAAGATTTCCACTCCTACTGTATACATTGTTTAGGCCCAGACCATGACGTAGCAGCTTGTCTAGCCTGCGCTTCTTTTAACCGACGGACACTTAGACGCCGGTCGGAGTTTGCTGAACAAATTTTCGGCTCTGTTTTTGCCTACATTATGCCGTCGGATCCTCCGACAACGCAAATTTCCAAAAAACGAAAAGAAAAGGACCGACACTCGCAGTCCGCGGTCTCGGCCGAAACCGCGATTAAGCAAACCGCGAGTGTCTCGGTTTCGGCCGAAACCGAGCAAGCGGTTCTTTCTCCAGCCGAAACCATGCCTTCTACCGAGGCCTCCTCTAACCTGGTAGAATCAGCTTCTGAAATCCAGCCTTCTGTTGCGGTTTCTCAGGAATTATCAGACACAATTCCCCTGGATATTTCAACCCCTGCACATGGAGCTGCTAGGCCTCCTGCAGCCATGTCTATTAAGGCCTTTGCCAGGGCTAAAGCAGCCAAAGCTTCAAAAACTGTGCCTGCCAAACCCCCCTCACACAGGCCCAGCACTAGCTCTCATATGCTTTCTTTGGCTGAGGATTTAATTTCTTTAATTCGTGGATCCCAGCCTCATCCAGACAGGTCCTCTCTCCCACCTCCAGAAAAGAGACCTAGAGCAGAGCCCCTGAACCAGTATCCACTGATGGTTCCTCTGATGAATCAGAACATACAGACCTTCCTGAGGCTTCTTATTCTCCTTACGAAGACTCTGATGCGGAAGAGTCCATTCCTTCAGCCTCTCCACCTGAGGAATTTTCCTTTGGGGAAACCTTGCATGCTATGAGGGAACAATTTCAGTGGCAGGGCCAAGATTTCTCAGACTCCAGAAAAAGGCTTAGAACCTTTCTACATTTGCCACAACATAGGCATTTAGCTATACCTCCAGTTCTTTCTGTTGTAGATGATGCATTTAATGATGCTTGCACTGCTCCTGAATCATTACCTCCGGCTCCTGCTAAGCCCGATAGGTTCTACAGGGTCCCGGACACTCATCACCATTTATACAAGGCTCCTTTTGCAGATCCAGAGACTATCACCCAGGGCCCTAAAGCTGTAGCTGCTACTTCTACTAAAAACCCTCCCTCTGAAAGGGAATCCAGGTCCTTAGAGAGATGGGGTAAAAAAGTTTACACTTCTGCTACCTTGTCAGCTAGGGCTTTGAACTGCCAATTTCATATGATTCAATATCAAGAGTTTATGCTTGACCAGTTAACTAAAAAGCTTTCCTCTGAAGAATCTTTAGATAAAAAATATGTTCAGGAAATGGTACATAACATACAGCAGGTTAGTAACCATTCTTTAAAATGTGGCTATGATGCACTGGAGGCTTCCTTTAGATCAGCCATGACTGGCACAGTTATCAGGAGACATGCATGGTTGAAAGAACAGGCATTACCAGACCATGTCAAATCAAAGCTTTGGATGCACCCATGGACAAGGACAATTTATTTGGTTCCCCTGCTCAGCAGGTACTAAAAAAGATGGAAGAGAAGGCTAAATCTGTACAAACGGTGAAAGATTTCTTACAGGTTCAACCTCCAAGGTTTAGCAGGAACTGGCCCTCCAAGAATTGGTCCTTTCCGGACTCCTCAAAGGCTCAGAGAGGCAGGAATAGGCGTTCAAGAGGCAGAAACCAATCCAGGGGTGCCTACAGGGGACGCCAATGGCAAGGTAACAACCAGCGAGGCACGGACGCAGCCACCACCACTACAACACCTCAATCACAGTGACTTGACAGTGGCACCGCCTACCAGGGAACAACTAGAAGCACCCTTAGGCGGAAAATTAACCTTATTTTCAAAAAACTGGCATTGCATCACAAGGGAAAAATGGATTTTGCAAACTATAGACCAAGGTTACAGGTTCCATTTCTATACTCTACCAGGGAAGAGAGGAATGCCAAACCTACCACCTACTCAAAGGACAGAAGCTCTAAAACAAATATCTCTGCTATTAAGAATGAGAGCTGTGGAAAAGGTGCCATCTATGGAGCAAGGAAAGGGATTTTACTCCAGACTCTTCCTGGTACCAAGAAAAGAAAACAAATGGAGACCCATTCTAGACCTGTCCGCTTTAAACACATTCCTTATTGTTCCAAAATTCAAAATGCTGACCCTACAGCAGCTTCTTCCCATGCTGGGCAAGGAGTCTTGGCTGGTAGCTCTAGATCTCAAGGAGGCATACCTGCACGTCCCCATAAGACCAATTTGCAGAAGATACCTCAGATTCCCTGCAGGATCAGAGCATTATCAATTTTCAGCATTGCCCTTTGGCTTATCTACTGCGCCCAGAGTGTTCACGAAATGCCTGGCATCAGTAATTGCTCATTGCAGACTTCAGGGAATCCAAATTTATCCCTACCTGGACGACTGCCTGATACAAGCGGACAACAAAAGCAAGCTAGCAGAAGACTTACAGAGAGTCATTTACCTGCTGCAAGCCTTGGGATATACGGTCAATATAAAAAAGTCAAGGCTGATTCCATCCCAAAGAATAACCTTTCTGGGTGCAGAGCTGGACACATCAAAACAAATGGCATTCCTAACTGCAGAAAAGAAAGAGCAACTACCTCTCTACTTCTTGGCATTAACAAAGCAGAACCACCTAACTGCAAGAAAAGTACTGCAAGCTCTAGGCTTCATGGCATCCTGCATAATTCTGGTCCCTCATGCCAGACTGCATATGAGAAAGCTACAGTGGTACCTAAGGAATTTGTGGTCCCAACACAAGCACAGCCTAGAAACCAAAATCCCAATAATCCCATGCCTGAAACAAGAGTTCCTATGGTGGGCTCAGGCCTGTCAATCAAACGCAGGATTGCCCTTCTGCAAAAGCCAACCAAGCCAAACCAATCACGACAGATGCCTCAGACCTCGGTTGGGGGGCACACATGCCGGGCAAGTGCATACAAGGCTTATGGACTCAAGACCAGCTGCGCCTACACATAAATCTAAAGGAACTGCTGGCAGTAAAATTGGCAATCCAGTCATTCAGACCATTTCTCCAAGAAGGTCAGTTGATGATAAGGACAGACAACACCACAGTTATGTGGTACATCAACAAACAGGGAGGCACCCATTCATATCCTCTATGCCGGCTGGCACTGGACCTATGGGATGTGGCCCTGAGCTACAACATTCAGTTACAAGCAATTTTTGTACCGGGAAAAGAAAACATTCTAGCAGACATATTAAGCAGAACAACCACAGATGCCCACGAATGGATGCTTCATCCGGACATCTTCAAAGCCATCACAAGGGAATGGGGATTACCACAAATAGACTTGTTTGCATCCCCATTCAATCACCAGCTAAAGAAATTCTGCACAAGGACGCATTCACCCACTTGCTTGGAAGGTGGACTCCTATCTTTCAGTTGGAAAACCTGACAGCATACGCATTTCCACCACTTCCTTTGATGCACAAGGTGCTTCTGAAGATCAAAGAGGACCGTCCAAGGATCATCCTGATAGCTCCAGACTGGCCAAGACAACATTGGTACCCATTGCTGAGGAGCATGTCTCGGGAACAAATATGGACACTACCCCTAATCCCATTACTGTTAACACAGAACAACTACAACATCCTGCATCCAAACCTGAAAACTCTGCAGCTAACTGCCTGGAACATTACATAACAGAAAATAACCCAAATTTATCCCAAAGGGTTAAAGACATAATCCTGGAGGCTCGCAGACCTTCAACAAGAAAGAATGATGCAGCAAAATGGAAAAGATATCTCATTTGGAGTACTGCAAAGGAGAAGATGTGACTCTGGTAAACATGGCCAACATCCTAGAGTACTTGGCAGAGCTCTTCCACACAGGCCTGTCCTATTCTTCCATCAAGATACATGCATCAGCTATTTCAGCTAATACAGCTTGGATCCTCCTGTCTTCTCTCATCCCCTGCTCAGACAGTTTCTGAGAGGAATTAAAATGTAAAACCTCCCAGGAAACCACCATTGCCAGCATGGGACTTGAACTTTGTGCTAGAAAAATTGACACTTCCTCCTTTCGAGCCAGCAGCAACAGCAGAATTACAATACTTATCCTGGAAGACTGCTTTCCTGCTGGCAATAACTTCAGCAAGAAGGGTCTCTGAACTACAGGCATTAATGGCAGTGCAACCCTTCCTGATCTTCCATCAAGATAGAGTGTCCATGAGAACAAATCCTACATTTATGCCTAAGGTGGTATCCAGAGTGTCATTAAATCAGGCTATCCACCTACCTACATTCTTCCCAAACCCACAGAACAGGGGAGAAAGACTTTTGCATACCTTGGATGTACACAGACAGTTACGCTACTACCTGGACAGGACTAAGTCCAATAGAAAAACTGACCAGCTTCTGGTAGCATATGCCACAGGAAAGGAAGGAAAACCAATTTCAAAACAGACAATCTCCAAATGGATAGGAAATTGCATAAGATTTTGTTACTCCTACCATGGAAAGAAAACCCCAGAGAACATCAGGCCTCACTCCACAAGGGCTACAGCCACTACCACAGCTTTCTTACGAGGAGTGGCTACCAAGGACATTATAGAGG
The DNA here is from genome assembly GCF_019279795.1 of Protopterus annectens. Lineage (NCBI taxonomy): Eukaryota > Metazoa > Chordata > Ceratodontiformes > Protopteridae > Protopterus > Protopterus annectens. The sequence goes on along the minus strand of NC_056735.1, from coordinate 1,650,534,419 downwards.
CTGCTACTTGGACCTCCGTGCATACATTTGCCAAGCATTACAATTTACCTTTATACTCTAGATCCCGAGCAGGTTTTGCCACTGCTGTTTTGCAAGGGATCCTAGCTACACCATAATCTCTACTCTTTCCTCCTCCCCTTGTTTAGCTATGGTATTCTACCCATTTGTAATGACTGCAGATGCACCCTTGAAGGACATAGTACAGTTTTGTACCTACCATAAATGTAGATGTCCGATATGAATGCATCTGCAGTCAGGATTACCCACCCACCTTCCCCTCTGAGGTACTCCTAGGGTATTTGCCAGCCTTCAACTAGCTTGGGGGTGATCTATTATGGTGTATTTGTTTGTATATATGTACATACATGCTTATTTTTTGTGTTTGCTCTCTACTATTTGGAATCATTGGCATTTATCCAAATTTAGACTTCCAAGAGGGCACCTGGCATCTGGGGCAAGAAACACTGAGGAAAATGGCGTCGGCTGATGCCTTTATACCCGAATAACTGCAGCTATGACGTCGGGTGAAGTGCGACACCAGCCGAGGCCAGACCCAGACTTTGGAATCCGGCCGACCGTAGGGCTGCCTGACGACAGGACAACCCATTTGTAATGACTGCAGATGCATTCCTATCGGACATCTACATTTATGGTAGGTACAAAACTGTACTTTTACTTCCCCTAGCTCACTTTCACATGCGGATCCTTCAGTGGATGCTCTTTTCCCAGTGTTCTTTTCAACAGCTTCCAAAGTCACACAGCATTTTAATCGCCCAATCATGGAAGAAGCACCTGTCTTGGTGGATGGTCTCCCTTCAAGTCATTCAGGGCAGACCCTTTGTCCCCCCCCCCCCCGGTTTTTACGGTGACAACGGACGCCTCCCTGATTGGGTGGGGGGGGGGGCATTTTCAGGGCAGGACAGTCCAGGGCACATGGCAACCTTTCGAGTGCCACCTGCACATAAATGTCCTGGAGATAAGAGCAGTACTTTTAGCATTGCAAGCCCTTCAGGACTCTCTTCCCATAGGGACTATTGCAGTTCAGACTGACAGTATGTCCGTAGTGTGGTACATCAACAAGCAGGGCGGAACCAAGTCCTACCCCTTGTGTCGAGAAGCACTCAGACATTGGCAGTGGGTGATCTCTTCTAAGCGGTTTCTGATAGCAACGCATATCCCCGGGACGTCCAACGTAATAGCGGACAGGCTGAGCAGAGCCATTCTCATGCCGCACGAGTGGTCTCTCAAGCAGTCAGTAGTGGAAGAGATTTTCCAAAGATGGGGTCAGCCTTGCTGCGATCTTTTCGCAACACCTCAAAACAGCAAGTGCCACGACTTCTTCACTCTCTTCCCTCTTCCCGGCCACCCCCCCCCCCCCAGAGATGCTCTAGTCCATCATGATTGGCCCCGGGGTCTTCTGTACGCTTTTCCCCCCTTTCCATTATTCACAACAGCTGATTCAGAAAACTACCGCATTGAGATCCACAGTGATCCTCCTTGCCCCTTACTGGCCTTGACAAATCTGGTTTCCGTTCCTGCATCGTTACCTCTTGGAGCAGCCCTGGCATTTGGACCCAGTGCCAGACCTCTTGACCCATCAGTCGGGCGAGCTGCACCACTCCCTCCTCTCTCTCAACCTCACAGCTTGGTTGCTCCACTTCTAACCTTAGCCAGGCTTCCCTTTATTTCCCATTTGGTGCGTGACATCATTCTAGCTTCCCACAAATCTTCTACCAGGAGGATTTATGCTAGCAAATGGAAACGTTTCTTCTTCTGGGCAGAGACTAGAAACATGGATCCTTTCACGGCACCTATCCAGTCAGTCTTAGATTTCTTGGCTGAACTTTTTCAATCAGGTTCTTCTTCATCCACTATCAGAGTTCAGTTAGCGGCCATTTCAAATTATCATGTTGACCTGTCGGACTCCACTGTTATGTCCCATAAACTTTGTAAAGCCTTCCTTAAAGGTATCTTTTTACTTAAGCCCCCAATCAGAGATCCCCCACCACAGTGGGATTTGAATCTGGTTTTAACCTCTTTGATTCTCCCTCCCTTTGAACCTGCGGCTTCCTGCTCCTTGAAGTTACTCTCATGGAAAACTCTATTTCTAGTGGCCATAACTTCCGCGAGGAGAGTCTCAGAGCTTCACGTCCTTTGCGTTCGTCCTCCTTATCTGGTTTTCCATAAAGATAGAGTATCCCTTAGAACTAACCCATCTTTTTTACCCAAGATATCTTCTGAGGCAAATCTAAACCAGACTATCGATCTCCCAGTTTTCTTCCCTAATTACTCCAACAGAGCGGAACAAAAGTTGCATTTTTTGGACGTTCATCGTCAACTCCGTTACTACCTGGATAGAACCAAGCAAGTTAGGAAATCTGAGAAGCTGTTCCTGTCTTATGCGGAAGGGAAGAAAGGCCTTCCAGTTTCCAAAGTAACCCTTTCCAGATGGTTAGCCTCTGTGATTACTTTCATCTATGAACTGAGGAGTCAAGAACTTCCTTCAAAACTTAGAGCCCACTCAACTAGAGTCTTAGCTATGTCAATAGCTTTTCAGGCTAGGTTACCTATAGACTCCATTTGTGCGGCAGCCACATGGGCCTCTCCTCATACCTTTATTTCTCATTACAAACTGGACATGGCCTCCAGAAGCTGAGCTAACTTTGGTTCCACCGTCCTCAAGAGTCTGTTCCGATGAGCCACCCAGGGCTGAGGTGCTAGGGATGCGGTCCCATCCAGCAAGAATGAAGGCGAGATTGACAACTTAACATTGAGAAATTATGTACCTACCATAACGTTCCATGTTAGTTGTCTTCTTCTCGCCTTCTTTCTTGCATCCCACCCTCCAACCCCCTAGCCTGGACAGACCGAAGGGATCTTTTTGGGCCTTCTTTCATCCCAGCTTGGACTCCCATGGTTGCCCTTTTTCTGGGTATGTTATATATATAGGTATTCCTCTTTCTCCTTTGTTCTGGGATCAGAACTGCTATGGTGTTATCTATCAAACAAGATCTGGGTAGTTAGCGCCTAGCATTGTGGGATACAGGGTAGCCTTGAGCCGGTAAAAATAGCTCTCGAGCTTTAGGTATAGGCCTAGTCGGAGCCGAGTATCGGCTCCGAACCCCATCCAGCAAGAATGAAGGCGAGATTGATGACTTAACATTAATCTTTTTCCACAAAGACACTGCAGTTTTCAATTTTTAATCCATCTCCCTTCTGCCACAGTTTTATCAGGATCAACTCTTTCTGCTAGTAGGATTGCATATTTACTAATACAGCTCTTATAGATTTTCTCATGGCCAAGTTTGCAGCATACACTCTGTGCCCTTTCACTCTTTTTTTTTTTTTTATCAAAAATCTTTTTATTGAAAATTTTCCAATACAAAAACTAACAACATGACATTAAACAATAAAAAAAATAAACTGACAGCAATATAAAGCTAGTATTTAAAATATAAAAATAATAATTATAACTATATACATCATATTTATTTATTTATTTATTCCAGTTTATCGGGGAGGGGCCTGATTTCAGTGGAGGCCCGGGGAGAAAAGCTCCACAGGAAAAAAGTTTATTAACATGAAAATTTTCAGATAGTTTGCAATACAAACAATGGGTTTCTTCAACAAGAATAAGACAAAAACAATTACAATTTTGTTCAGGAGATAAAAACAAGCATGTAGCACAATAGCTAGATTTTACTATTGAGTTACATATACGAATCAGCAATTGAGAGTGAGGTTAGGAAGGTAAAAAGGTTAGCCTGGAGTGAAGGAGGAGGAGAGCTTGAGAGGTATGGGCGGAAAAGTGCAGTTGCATTTCCTGTTTAGGTAGAGGTAAGAATGAAGTTGAGTTTTGAAGTTATTATGGTTGTTACAGGTCCTTAGAGAGGAGGGCAGAGCATTCTATTTGTTGCTAGGGTAAAGGATAAAAGAAGCTGACCAGCTGGGCGCTTGGGTTTTTGAACGGTGATCAGGTTTTGGTGAGAAGATCTAAGGGGTCTGAGGTGGGTGTATGGTTGTAGTATATTGGATAGTGCAAGGCAGTTAGTGGGTTGGAACAATAATTTGTGGGCTGTGGTTATTTGGTGAAAGTCAAGTAGGTTGGGGAGTTCAAGCCAGTTTAAAGAGTGAAGGGAGGTGCAGTGATGAGAGGAAGATTTGGCATTGGTAGCAAATCTGGAGATTTTGTTCTAACATACTTCCAGTTTGGAGGTAAGTGTGGAAGATAAATTAGTGAGCAGAAGAGCGCCATACATAAGAAAGGGAAGGAGATAGGTAGAGGGAAGAGTTAGTCTTGGTGGAAGGAGAGAGGAAATGGTTGTTTCTGTAAAGTAGGCCAAGTTTTGTGTGTGTTTTCTTGATGTTTAGCTGGATAGGAGTGTTACATTTTAGTTGATTGTCAATTGTGACACCAAGAAGTTTGGCATAGGGTACGATTTCGATAGTGGAGTTGTTAAGGCTGGTAATTTGAAGAGAGTTTTTATCCAGCAAGAAAGAAGGCAAGAAGAAGACAACTAACATGGAACGTTATGGTAGGTACATAACTTCTCATTCACTGTACACCAGGCAGAAAGAGAGGCACGCTTATCCCAGTAATCGGGGAATGTCGAGAGGCATGTGCGAGATTCAAGTTGCTGTATCTACCTGTCATCAGAATATTGTTTCCTGGAGGATTAAAAACATTTTTTGTTGCAGAACAGCCTAAGGAGGAACTACAGAGGTTTATCCAACAAAAGAATTCAACAAGAAACAACTATATAAAAGATTGGCCTGCCAGAGTGTGCATGTTACACACAAGTTGGAAATACACGTTCAAAAAAAACATAAAGTGTAATAGGCAGGAGCAATAACTTGTCATGATGGCCACATGATCCATACTATCTCTAGCCTTACAGGTATAGACAAAAAGGAAGGAGTATTGAATTATATTAAGAAATGTAGAGTACAAGTAGCAATACTGCAGGAGACACATTTGGAAAGAACTGAGTGTGTGAATTTGATAAAGGATTTCAGTATGGATATTCATCAGAATATCAGGGACAAAGTAAAAGGGGAGTAATTACACTAATTACTAGAGGAGCTGCAATAGTGATAGAATAGGGGAAAAAGATGACAATGGTAGATTTGTGGTAGTAATGGGTTATTGACAGGGGAGGTGGATTACATTGGCATATATTTATATTCCACCAAAAACCTCTGTTGTGGAGTTCAAGAAAATTTTGGAAGAAATATGCTTTCATCGGGGAATATTAGTTATAGGTGGGGACTGGGACTGGAACTTGATTTGCAACAGCGAGGATTTATCTGAGGTACCTAGAAGGGAAAATGTAATAAAAGAGGGTAGATTTTTAAAGAAATGTATGAAAATATTTGGTATAGAATACGTGAATTCAGTAGTAGGAGCTTTGAGAGAACTTGCATATTATTTCCCAAGGTATAATACTTGTGCTATACTAGATATAAATATATTATACAGGAATATTTATTTGCATTTAATTGAAAGCTTTGACACGTATCTTATAACTACTTCAGCTCATGCACCAATAAAAACTAAGATAAAAATGCAGGGTAATGAAGTAAAAATGAGACATTGGCGCTTTCCTGCCTTTCTGATAAAAAGAGAGGAATTTAAAGAATGGGTAGTGGAAATTCAAGAGTTATTAGGAAAGATAGAAATTTCTTCAGAAGGTGTAACTGGTGAGCGAGATAAAAAGAAAAAAGATTTTTGGTATTGCGGAGTAAGGGGAATCTCTCGGAACAAGAGGCACAATTGCAGAGAACTAAAGAGAAAATAAGGAAGTATCTGGATAATATGCATAAGTTTAGAAAGATTTCTGTTAAGCATCTGTTTTTTGATAGTAGCTCTAGAGCACAAAACTTTTAGCACAACAACTTGGACAACAGAAAGTGGAAAGGGTTATTGCCAAACCTAGGGAGCTTATAACAAGCAAAATAAACTAGAAATCCTGTAGAGGTATTAGAGATGCTTCAAAAATTATATAAAAAAATTGTGTAAAGCAGAAAAATGTGGAAACCTCGAAAGAGCACAGATGGAAATATTTATGGCGGCACAAGGTATATGAGGCTCCACAGCAGTTAACAGTTAAGTTAGGAGGAGATGAGATAAAAGCAGTGTCTAATCAGTCTACGGGGGAGTCTCAAGGAACAGATGATGCCCTGACTGAAGTCAGTGTTGCAGTATTTATGATATATGGGTTGTCTCCACTGATGTATGGCCGGGGTTCCAAATTTTTACCTTCCCGATGTCATATGTCTCACCATGCATAACTTCGAATAAGCATAGGAGCATATAGATAGATGTACAAGTGTGTGCTTCAGACTATCTCACCACCAGTCTGAACGCAGGTCATGTATCTGTCGGACTGATCATTTGGTCATCGGTACCATTGCTTCAGTCGATAAACTTTTCAGATAAGTGCTCCATTGGGGGAACCTTCCTTTGCTTTTTTTGCTTAGGATATTTTTGTTTAAACTTGTTAGATATCCACTGTGTGGGGAAAGTGCGAGTGTGGTAGGCTGATTCCATACAAGGACCTGCACAATAAGTGCCTTTTCTGCCTAGTGCTGCAACATGATCACAAGTCCTGTTCCGTTAGTCAGTTGTTCATTCCCAAAATCCTTAGGTTGAGGCTGTGCCCTCTCAATACCTTTCTGGAAAGTCAAAATCATAAACACCTGGTCCAGTCCAGGATAGCAGAATCTGCATCCACAGATGTCCTTTGTCTGCTGAAAAAAGAAGACTAAGAGGCCTAGAACAAGTATGTATTCCAATGTTTCAGACTCCATGTGCCTGCTGAGGTTACAGAACCTGCTGTACGTCAGGTTACCTCTCGGTTACTGAGACCTTGCAGACTGAGGATACATCCAATAAACTGCAACTCTTCATTTTCGAGGTTCCCTCACAGTGTCCCTTAGATATTAGGTAGGGAAGAGTTCCCAGGTACTTTAATAGAGGTAAAGCAGTTTTCTGAACCTCCGTGTCTTACCCAAGCAGATGTCACCCAAAAAAAGATTAAACATATAGCCTCTCTATCTCCGTAACTAGGGAAAATGAGTTGATAGATTTCTCCATGGGCTTGTTTAAAGCTATCATGACTCTGAAACTTCCCTCCTATGGGTCTCCACTACCACAGGCTACAGCTCAAAAACCCATTACGACATCTTTTGAAGAAGTAATGAGCTATGAAAGACTGCAGGCAGATTCTACACTCCCCAGTTCCTAGATACAGTAGGAACTACCCATCTAAATATACTGTACATCCTTCCTCAGAAGGAACCATGGAACAACTCAAACAAGAAAAACTTTTAGGAAAAGATGCTCTGACAAGCCTCATGGGGAACTCCATCTGGGTGGCCTCCCTTTGGAAATAATAGGACTACCTTTGAAGCACCAGTCCCTTGCCCCCTCAGTCTCCTTACCCCCTTTCCAAAAGACTGTCACTCTCCCTGGCCTGGTGGGAAACTGTTACCACAGACCAGTGTGTCCTGTCCATCAAGGATGGTTGTGCCATATCCTGGGAAGATATTACTTCCCTTAAAGGCATGCCACATCCCCCTCACAATCCGCTTATCTCTACTCACTCCAGTTATTCAGTACCTCTTAAATTGTGGCACCATCGAACAAGTTACAAAAGACTTTGAGAAAGGATTCTACTCCAGAATCTTTCTGGTGCCAGGAAAAGGAGGACAATGGAGAACCCATCCTGTATTTTCCTATTCTAAATACCTTCTCGAAAGTACCAACTTTAAAAATGCTGTCTTCCCACTATTTTGCCTTTCATTCTCCTTTAGGACTTTCTAGTGTCCGTAGATTTGAAAGATGCCTACTTGAATGTATGTAGTCTTTCTTCTTGTAATAAATTCCCCATTTTTTCCTTTGGCTTGTCACATGTTCAATTTACCGATTGTTTTTTGGTCTTTCCACAGCACCAGGGAGATTCATAAAGTGTCTTGCACCAGTGTTGACATTCTGCCGTACCCAGGGAATTCAAATTTTTCCCTACTAGGATGACCTGTTGCTCCAGCCTCTCTCCCTAGGAGTACTTCTCCAGCATCTAGATTTCAATCCCTAACTTCTGACAAATCTGGGATTCACAGTCAACTACAGAAAATTCCACGTAGTTCCTACACAGGTCATGTTTTTTATGGGTTGCAGCCTTGGCGCACACAAAATGCTTGCCTTATCTCAAGAGAAAGTTCACAGTCTGTCCAAATGCTTCCTCGATCTCTCCTCTGCAAAACACTGACAGCAAGGGAGATCTTAAGAGCTTTAGATTTCATGACAGCCACCATTCCTATGCTTCCCCTAGCCAGACCTCAAGTAAGGATGATCCAATGGTATGTGAAATCTGTGCAGTCCCAGCACTCCCACCCCTTGAATATCCTGATCCTCCCTCCTCCCTTGTCTTAAAAAGGAGCTACTTTGATGGATGGAACAGGTCAGTCTGAACCCAGAATTTCCCCTTCACTCCCCTCCCACTATTCAAGAGCTGAAGGCAGACACCTCAGACAAGGCATGGGGGGGCATGGACAGCATCACACCAGGTTCAGGGCACATGGCATCCTCAGTTCCTGAATGAACAGATCAATCTGAAGGAAATGAGGGCTCTCCTGCAAGCAGTGCAGACCCACTCCCTGCTTTGTAAACCTGGATCACTTGTAGTGTACACTGACAGCACCGCAGTCATATGATATATAAACAAACAAGGAGGCACCATATCTTCCCATTTGAGCAGGTTCAGTAAGGGGGCTTTGACCCTAGTCACCGAAAACGACATTACCTTCACAGCCACACAATTCCCTCACAGGGCAGTGTGCTGGTAGACTTCTTAAGCTACTCTTTGGAGAACCCCCAAGAATGGACCCTAAGAAAACAGGTCGTCCAGGCAATCCCTCTTCAGTGGAGCACACCACAGACAGCCATCAGCTCCCCCAGCTCTGCACCAGGGAACCTTTTCCTTCAGCCTGGAAGACAGATGCCTTCTCCTTCCAGTGGGTAGGAAAATTCCTCTGTGGCTTCCCTCCACTGTCTCTTTTTCCACAAATTATTCTATAAGTACAAAAGGAAGCACCCATTCTCCTTTTACTGGCCCATTTTTGTCCTGGGGAACATTGGTTTCCTCCTGATGTCCTTCAAGAATGCAACTGCAGTCCTGACATATGGGTTGTCCTGCCTCAGGCAGCCCTTCGGTCGGCCGGATTCCAAAGTCTGGGTCCGGCGTCGGCTAATGTCGCCTCTTCCCCGACGTCAGAGCGGCTGGGGTATAAAAGCATCAGTCGACGCCATCTTCTTCAGTCTTTCTTGCCGCGCGGTGCCCGAAGCAGAAGCAGAAGCAGTTCGCAAGTGCCGGTCGGCCAGCTCCTGTGTTTTCAGATAACGAAGTAATCAAAAAGCTAAGTACCCTGTTGGGGAACCTTTTCTTGCCTCAGCCGATGTCAGACAAAACTGCTAAAGTTAATAATTGCTTGTCTTGTGGTAAACAAATACCTCATAAGGACTTCCATTCTTACTGCCTTCCCTGCCTCGGCCCAGACCACGACATCTCGGCCTGTGCTTGCTTCAATAAGCGCACACTTAGGCGCCGGGCAGAATTTGCTGAAGACTTTTTTGGGGAAAATTACTCCTATATCATGCCATCGGAACTACCGACAGCACATGTTTCCAAAAAATGGAAGGACCGGGACCGACATTCACGGCCCGCGACTTCCACCGACACCATGCTAAAGCCTACCGCGAGTGCATCGGTCTCTTCGGAGGCGGTAATTCAACCGCTCCAGGCTGACGACACCGCTTTACCGCACACTTCGGTCCCGGAGGCTACCCCGGTGCCGGTTGTTGATTTTCCTCCTGAAACCGAAGCCCAAGATTTGCCTGACACCATACCGGTGGACAAAGTTACTCCAGCACGTGGGGCAGCTAGGCCTCCTGTGTCTGTCCATCAAGGCCTACACACGTGCTAAAGCTGCCAGCCAGGCTAAGTCTCACCCTCCTAAATCTTTTTCACGGGGTCCCACTTCTGATAAACCGATCATGACTTTAGCTGCAGATCTATTTTCTTTAATCAGGGGCTCTCAGGCTCATCTAGACAGAGGTTCTCAGCCGCCTTCAGACAAAAGGCCTAGGGTTGAGCAGACAGATACCCTTTCCTCGGATGAAGCCTCTGGTGAGTCAGGCCTTTCAGATTCCCAGGAAGAATCCTTCCTGGCCTACGAGGATTCTGATGCTGATGAATCCATTCCCTCTGCCTCTCCTCCTGAGGATATTTCCTTCGGGGAAATTCTCCACTCCATGAGAGAGCATTTTCAGTGGCAGGGCCAGGATTTCTCCGACTCCAGGAAAAGGCTTCGGACTTTCCTTAAGTTACCCCAGCACAGGCCTTTAGCTATTCCCCCAGTGTTAGATGTATTGGATGATGTGTACTCAGACTCCAGTACTTCTCCTGATTCTCTCCCTCCTGCTCCTGTCAAGCCAGACAGATATTACAGGGTTCCTGAAACTCATAAACATCTCTTTAAGGCCCACTCTGTTGATCTAGAAACTATTTCTCAGGGGCCCAAAGGAGTGGCCACTTCCACGGCCAAAAATCCTTTGCCCGCAGACAGGGAATCTAGGTCCCTGGAGAGGTGGGGTAAAAAAGTTTATACCTCAACCACCCTTGCCATGAGGGCTCTTAACTGTCTTTTTCATATGTTTCAGTATCAGGATTTCTTGATGAATGATTTGCAGAAAAAGTTAGCCTCTCCTGAGCCTTTAGATAGAAAGGCCTTGCAGGATTTGGTTCATAATACTCAGCAGGTTAGCAATCATTTTCTTCAGTGTGGTTATGATGCATTGGAAGCTTCATGTAGAGCAGCTATGACAGGGGCCGTCATACGTAGACATGCTTGGTTGAAAGAACAGACATTGCCAGATCATGTTAAAGTAAAGCTTCTAGATTCAACTCTGGAAAAAGACAAGCTATTTGGTGCTAATGCACAGGGTGTGTTGAAATCAATTGAGGAAAAGGCTAAATCAGTACAAACAGTCAAAGATTTCCTCCAGGTTCAGCCACCAAGGTTCAGCAGGAATTGGCCTTCGAAGAATTGGTCCTTTCCAGACACTGACAAGTTTCAAAGGGGAAAAAACAGGCATGCTCGAGGTAGAGGGCAATACCAAGGCTCCTACAGGGACCGCCAATGGCAACCAACTAATCAGAGAAGTGGCGCAGGGACTCCTACTGCTCCACAGGGACAATCACAATGACTTGACTTTGACACCACCGACCAAGGCTCAAAGAGAAGTACCTTTAGGCGGAAAATTATCCTTATTTTTAAACAACTGGCACGTTTTTACAAAGGACAAATGGATTTTGGACATAATAGACAAAGGCTACAGGTTCCACTTCCATACCTTACCAACAAGACAAGGCATGCCAAACCTGCCACAAAATCAAAGGGCAGAGGCACTCATACAAGTTTCAAAGCTGCTACAAATCAAAGCAATAGAAAAGGTTCCTCCTCAGGAACAAGGCCAGGGATTCTACTCAAGACTGTTCCTTGTTCCAAGAAAAGAAAAGCAATGGAGACCTATACTGGACTTGTCCGCTCTAAACACTTTTCTCATTGTGCCAAAATTCAAAATGCTGACGTTACAGCAACTTCTTCCCATGCTGGGCAAGGGGTCTTGGCTGGTTACTCTGGACCTCAAGGAGGCATACCTGCATGTCCCAATCAGACACAGCTGCAGAAGATACTTCGGATTTCTTGCAGGGTCAGAGCATTATCAATTCTCAGCATTGCCTTTTGGCTTATCTACTGCACCCAGAGTATTCACGAAATGCCTGGCATCAGTAATTGCACATTGCAGACTTCAGGGGATACAAATATACCCTTACCTGGACGACTGCCTTATACAAGCGGACAGCAAGCCTTGATAAGAAACTTGGACTATGTCATTCACTTACTACAGGCTTTGGGATACACAGTCAACATTCAAAAATCAAGACTACTGCCATCCCAACAAATATTTTTTCTAGGAGCCAAACTGGACACAAACTTACAAATGGCTTTCCTCACAGAAGAAAAACAAGAACAATTACCAGATTACTTCAAAAGCCTAGCAAAGCATACCCAGATGACTGCAAGGAAAATCCTGCAGGCCCTGGGTTTCATGGCATCTTGCATTCTTCTGATTCCACTGGCAAGACTGCACATGAGAAAACTACAATGGTACCTAAAAAGTTTATGGTCTCAACACAGCCACAACGTAGAAGCAATTATTCCACTCATTCCATGTCTACAAAAGGAATTTTTGTGGTGGGCACAAGCAAGCCAGCTAAACAAAGGCATGTCTTTCAACAAACCTCAAGCAAGCCAAACCATTACAACAGACGCCTCAGATCATGGATGGGGGGCGCACATGGAAGGCAGATATTTTCAAGGGCAATGGGCACCCCAGGAATTGCATCTGCACATCAATCAAAGAGAGATGCTGGCAGTGGTTCATGCAATCGAGGCCTTCAGAAAATTTCTTCAGCAAGGTCATCTGCTAATAAAGACAGACAACACCACTGTTATGTGGTACATAAACAAACAGGGAGGCACCCATTCTTACCCCCTCTGCAGACTAACAATGACTCTTTGGGAAAAGTCCCTGAAACTGAACATACAGTTGCAATCCCAGTTTGTTCCAGGCAAGGACAATGCTCTGGCGGACAGTCTAGGCAGAAACATTATGGACCCGCACGAATGGATGTTGCATCCAGACATTTTTTCACAAATAACTCGGGCATGGGGAAGGCCGGACATAGATCTATTTGCCTCACACCTCAATCATCATCTGAAGAAGTTCTGCCCAAGGACACACCATCCTCAAGCCTGGAGAATGGATTCTCTCTCCTTCAGCTGGAATTCTCTAACAATCTATGCATTCCCACCTCTACCATTAATGACCAAGGTGTTACTGAAGATCAAAGCAGAACAACCGAAAGGCATTTTGATATCTCCAGACTGGCCAAGACAGCACTGGTATCCATTACTAAGGAGCATAACTCGCACCAAGCCGTGGCCCCTGCCTCAATGGCCTCTGCTTATAACTCAGCACAATTACAGGACTGTTCATCACAACCTGCAAACATTGCAACTGACAGCTTGGAGGGTTCCATGACTTCTCCCCATATCTCTCTCTGCAAAAGTTCAAGAGATCTTACTGGAAGCACGCAGGCCTTCCACCAGAAAAACTTATTCAGCCAAATGGAAGAGATTCAACATCTGGAATGCCAACAAGGGTCAGGATGCATCAGTAATGAACATCCCACAGATACTAGAATACTTGGCAGAAATGCTTCACAATGGCCTTTCATATTCTTCCATAAAAATACACGCTTTAGCAATTTCAGCAAAATACAACTGTGATCCACCTGTGTTTTCACATCCTTTGCTAAGACAGTTTCTAAGAGGGATAAAGAATATCAAACCTCCAAGAAAACCACCAGTGCCTGCATGGGACCTCAACTTCGTCTTGGAAAAATTAGCTCTTCCTCCTTTCGAGCCAGCAGCATCTTCAGAATTGCAATTTCTCTCCTGGAAAACAGTTTTCCTGTTGGCAATTACTTCAGCAAGAAGAGTCTCTGAGATACAGGCCCTCATGGCAGTACCTCCATTTCTCATTTTCCATCAGGACAGAGTCTCTTTAAGAACCAATCCTTCATTCATGCCAAAAGTGATATCCAGGGTTTCTCTAAATCAAGCAATTCACCTGCCTACTTTCTTTCCCAATCCTCAAAATAAAGGAGAAAAGCTTTTGCACACTTTGGACATACACAGACAATTGCGCTATTACTTGGACAGAACAAAGGCCAACAGAATGTCTGACCAACTATTTGTAGCTTACGCTGCTGGAGTACAAGGAAAGGCAATTTCCAAACAATTTCAAAATGGATTGGAAACTGCATCAGATTCTGCTACTCTTTCCATGGAAAAGGTGTGCCAGCCAATATCAGGCCACACTATACCAGAGCTACAGCCACCTCCACAGCCTTTCTAAGAGGGGTGGCTACAAAGGACATTCTAGAAGCTGCTACATGGAGCTCCGTGCATACATTTTCCAAACATTACAACCTGCCTTTATATTCCAGATCCCGAGCAGGCTTTGCTTCTGCAGTCCTGCAGGGCATTTTAGCTACACCATCCTTATCTTAGATCCTACCACCCCCAGCTTGGCTATGGTATTCAACCCATATGTCAGGACTGCAGTTGCATTCTTGAAGGACATAGTACAGTTTTGTACCTACCATAAATGTAGATGTCCGATAGATATGCAACTGCAGTCAGGTTTTCCCTCCCTCCTACCCCTCTGTAATTCTCTTTTTTGGGTCCACTCCCCCTTTTTCAAATTAGCTGGGGATAGCTGTTATGGTGTATCTGTTTATTACTGTTGTGCATGTCTGGAATTTTATCCATTCTCTAAATTTAGCCTTCCTTGGAGGGCACCTGGCATCTGGGGCAAGAAACACTGAAGAAGATGGCGTCGACTGATGCTTTTATACCCCAGCCGCTCTGACGTTGGGGAAGAGGCGACATAAGCCGACGTCGCACCCAGACTTTGGAATCCGGCCGACCGAAGGGCTGCCTGAGGCAGGACAACCCATATGTCAGACTGCAGTTGCATATCTGTCGGACATCTACATTTATGGTAGGTACAAAACTGTACTCTATTTCACCTTACAAAGGAAATTACAGGAAAATACCTTTACAATTAGACCGTGTCACTCAACAAAAAGGATTGCTTCTCCACACAAATCTTTCCTCACTCAACCTGACTGTGGATGATAGGATACTAATCCCTAAAAGGCAGTTATTCTCTAAGGTTGTTTGAAGTCATACAGGTGACCCATTACAACAAAATCTTACACAGCTAAATGGAGAAGATTTTGTTATTGGTACTGCAAACAGTGTCAGGACCCACTCTTTAACAACAGTCCCTACTGCTCTTCAATATCTTTGCAAACTACTTCATTCAAGCTTGATTTGCTTTTCTATCAAAGCTGACTTTTGTCTGGCAACAGTGCCTGCCTATCACCCCTCCTCCCCTTATGCCCAGAGTAGAGGCCATGCTTTTTCTTAGGGGAGTCCTGCATCTTAACCCACCAAGAAAACCCACTCCTCCTTGGAATCCCAATTTTGTGCTGGCAAAGCTTGCAATACCTTACTTTGAACCAGCATAGTCTACCATTTTAAAATTCTGCACTTGTTCTACTCTTGGCTATCACTTCTGCTTGGAGAGTTTCTGAGTTGCAAGCTCTCATGGGAATTCCAACTTTTCTTATTTTCCATAAGGACAAGGTGGCACTTAGGGCTAATCCATCCTTTTTTCCTAAGGTAGTGACCAAGCTGTCCCTCAATCACCATGTTCACCTTCCCACTTCCTTTCCCAACCCCATAATGAGGGGAAAACATCCTTCATTGCCTAGATGTTCACAGACAGTGGCAATTTTATCTGGACAAAACTAAATCCTTAGGATTAGGCATAGTAAGGCCTTGCTGAGTCTAATTATGGTGGCTGACAAAAAAGCAAGACTCTGAAATCAAAGTCTAAACCAGCTTTACTAGAAGTAGTGAATATAGCAAAAAAGATAAAACAGGTGGAAATGGGATCTTTAGAAGACGGAAGAAACAAGTTACATAGGAAAAAATGTAAATTGTGGGAACAGTACATGCAGGCAAGAAATGAGGTTTAAAAGAAGGGAGGAACTGAATGAGCAATGTAATGTTTGACAGACCGTGACTAGATATACTATAAGTAATGTATAATGTTTGCAACTAAATTTTGTCAATAGGATTTGTTTTCATTTATGTAAATGTATGATTGCCTATGTTATAAGTTATGATTTAATAAAGATGTTTCTTGTTTAATACAAAAAAAAACTTAAGAAAAACTGGCCAGCTGTTTGTATTGTTTATGAGCTCTAATCTGGGCCAGATGGTCTCCAAACTATTCCAGCCTGGATCTCAAAAGTCATCTCCTTCTGCTATTTGCACTATGTAAGTCCTTGCCTTCCTGCCAAAAAACTCATTCCACTGGGACAGTGGCTTCCTCAGAGGCCTTTCAGAAGGGAGTAGACACTAGGTCTTTCTTGGAAGCTGCTACTCAGTCCACTGTACACACCTTCACCAAACACTACAAAGTCTATACTTTCCCTAGGGCCTGGGCTACTTTTGCTAGGTCTGTCCTGTCTGGACAGTTCATCTACTCATTAGCCAGCCACCATTCACTTTACCCCTTCAGCTCTGGGAATCACGTATATGTCAGGAGTGCTGCAACAGTGATTTCTGTCGGGACATAGTATAGTTGTGTAATCACAGTAGATGTCCTACTGTTGCATTATTTCTTCCCATCCTCAATCCCCTCTTTTCTGGATTACTTCAACCTTCTTCTCCTCTCCCTCTGCTTTAAACTCTACTCTGCAGCATAGAAACAGAGGCGTTTACTTGCCTGTTTGAGCTACACCCCCTCCTAGTTGACTGGTCTCTTTCTCTCAGCCTTCAGGCCACTGGCTTGATAGTCTGAAGTACACATTCATACGTCCATCTGTATAGCAATATGCTTACAAGCTGAGGTCATGCATTGTATGTACCAACCTCAGGAGGGTAAAGTTTTGGTAAACCAGACGGACATCACCATTGACAACCTACAAGTCAAAAATACTGCAACAGCAATCAGTAGTACATCTTCTGTTAGGATATAAGTTCTTACAAAACCGTACTGTATTCCTGTGTACGTTTGGAAGTTAGGATGGAAGAACATTCAAAATCTGTAAGGTTTTATTTAACAGTATTTTAAAAGGAGGGGAAGCATCAGCATCAAACCCAGCTACATATAGACCCATTTCAGTTTTGTACCACGAATGTAATGTGTTTGCCTAAACTAGGTAAAGAATGGCAAAGGTGTTGCCAAAATTGTTAAAATGGATGTTAGTTTTGTGGAGGGGAGGCAAACATTTGATAACATTAATAGAACATTGAAGCAGAATGTAAAAAAAAAAAAAACTGTTTTTGGTGGTGGGACTTTATGTATAGAAAGTATTTGCCAGAGTAAGCTGGGAGTTTTATGAGTGGGGCAATGTAATAATTTGTAATCCCTGATGCAGTAATAAGGATAATTAGGAGGATATATGAAGGATTGGGGGCAAGAATTAGTGAGAAGTTTTCTCTTTTTTTATGTTTTGTATAAACAGCAAAACCAGGCAGGGGTTATCTTCTTTCATCGTTATTTGCTTTATATATAGAGACATTTGGCAAAGAAAATAAGGGACTCAAAAATTCAAGAATATAATAGACATGGTAATCGAGAAAAGTTTACCTTATTTGCAGGTGTTATTTTAAACCTGATAAATCCAGAAAAGGACATTTCCATGTTGTGGAACATTTTGAGACCATTCCATGTCTTTTCGGAATATAAAATTAATGAATACAAAAAGACTATAACTGTACATTATGTACCCACACATTAATTGATTCAACGGTGTCCGTATTTATGGGGACATGATGAAGTATTTAGGAGTATGGATTAAAAAGGCTGCTGTTATGGCAGCTAAGGATATGTAGAAGGAAACTAAACAAAAGATAATATAAAACTGAGAAACTGAAAGCTCTTGTTTGTGGATATGGATAGTAAGATACAAGCAGTGAAAATGTTTTTAGTTTTATATGAAAGTCAGACACACTATTATCAGCCAGAGGAGAAGCTATGGACAGTAGAGAGTTGAAGGAATTTAAGAGAGAGGAAGGGGCAAGAGTTAAGTGGAATAAGTTGATCTTTCCAATAAAACAAGGTTATTTAGGATTACCTAATTTGAAGGGATATTTCAGACTTTCACTGTTAAGGCTCATATACTTAGTACAAGTGGAACATTATAATTCGAGGTATAAGGGGATGATGAAGCAGGGGAGAGATTCAAGAAATAAGTAGAGTTGAATTTTGGATGCAGATCCTTAAGGAGAGTAGTAGGCATACAGAACATTATGTTCATAAAGTGGCAGAAAGTATTAGAAGAACTAAGCCAACATGAGAATGACGAAAGGAGATTTTGCCAGTAGGGATGACTGCAAGTAGAGGTACAGGGAATAGGCCAGAGGGTGGTTGGAATTTACTTTAGAAAATTGTTAATGGAACCAAGATGGTATGAGGCCAAGTAAAAATTTGTACTGCAGACTAGAAACTGCCTTTCCAGACAGGGATTGATATACGAGTTTAGGCAAAGAGAAAGGGATAGGGGAATCCTAAGTGAAAGACCTGTTATGGTAGAGTTTTTAGTTGATTGTAGAACAGAAGCTGCTGTTAAAGGGTAATTAGTAGGGCATATAAGGTACTGCACAATAACTGTAAGAATCAGTCAGAGGAGGTTAGCAAAGAGTGGGAAGAGACTGCATAAGCAATTTAAAAGGGAAGAATGGGAGAGTATATGTATGGCTCCCCAAGTATGCTACAAAGTTCAGCAGGTTTAAGATTTTTGCATAGAAGTGTTTGCATATGTATTTTATACCCCAAGCACACTTCAAAGATTTTTTTTTCTCTGGTAGATGGCAAATGTTGGAGGTGTGATGTGGAAGAACGCAGTAACTGGAAACATATAATGTGAAGTTGTTCAGTCTCACCTTCATTCTTACTGATGGGTCCGGAGCCAATCCCCTGCTCCGAGTCGGCCAATTTGCAAAGCTCGAGGTCAAAGCCCATATCCAACAATGCACCACTACATTCCCCAGATCTAGTTTGCCGCTGCAGCTGATCGTGCATTTCTCTACAGCTCAGGCTGCTGGAGAGATCAGTCTAATATTTTCTGCTATTATTTTCTGAATACTTACCTTTTTTTCTAGTTAGGGTTTTTATAGGATTGTTGTTAGGATGGTTTATCCATTTTCATATTTTATATCCTTTGATATATATCTCTCCCTGTTTTCTTCTCGGTTTAGCCGTTTGGCGTATTTGCCCTATCCAAAGCAGAGTTAGGCTTTTGCAGTTTTCTGCAATTTTTTTTCGCCAGTTAGGCTCTTAGCCTTTTGTGTTGGCTGTTTTCCGTTATTTATCTTAGCCTGTTAGGCTTATTCTGTTTGTAACAGACTTTAGGAAGTTACAGTAAGCTGTCTTTTAGTACTTGTAACAGGTTAGGCTTTGTTTCATTTACTGACCAGGGTATTGTTTTCCTTGCTGACTTCTGTATTCTTGTCACATTGCCTGAGAAGACAAAATCAGGGTTTAAAAGATGCCCTAAATGTAATCAAAAGATGTCGATAACTGATGGCCACTCTACATGTGTGTATTGCTTGGGTGAGGTCCATTTACAGGAGGTTTGCTCCATTTGTCATGGGTTCAGCTCTAGAGTTTTTGCTGAAAGGAAACGTAAGCTAGTGGAGCAGGGATTAATTAAGTCTGCTTTCCAATCAGACTTGGATTCTGCTCTGGGACAACCAAACCTTCTTCTCCACCCTCTTCCACTAGTTCGGGTCCGAAGGGCTCTTCGGTTACGAAATCTTCTAAAAAAGCTACTGTCTCGGCTCCATTGTCATCAGAACCAACCGTACAGGTTGTTGGTAGGAGCCGGTCCCCAGTCTTGGAACTGGTATCTCCTACCTTGAGATTCCCGATTCTGGGTTCACTGGCTCCGTTGGTGGTTTTCTCTCGGGCTTCCAGACTCTCTGATTCGGACATGGATCGAGTGGTGCAGAGACTTTTACAGGATCCAGCATTAGGTAAAATTCTGTCGGCTTCGACTCGGACAGCTTCGGAACTGACAAAGTTCTCTCCTGTTGTTTCTGCTCCTCCTCCGACTGGAATCGAGACATCGGAGCCAGAGGAGGCAATTCAGTCATTTGTGGAACTGTCGATACTGACACTCATTTCTGACCTGTCGGTGCCAACAACCCTGATGTCCTCTGCTCCAGTGGTGGAATCTGGGAGCCGACGCTCTCCTGTCTGTTCCTGGGGGGGGGGGGGGGTCGAACCAATACTTCGGTTCCGACTCTACCTCTTGGGGCTTCGGCACAGATAAGTTTGGCTCCTACCTCAGGCTCGGAGCCGGTGGTTCTGGTGTGGGAGTAGTCTTCGGTGTCTTCGGACCTGGGTGCTTCCTCGCATCGGAGCCATGGTTTGCCCCCCCCCCCCCCATACTACCACAACCTCTGATATGGCCACCTCCTCCCGAAAGGCGCCTGAATCTTCTCCGCTACCACAGATTCACTGCAAGCGTAGGGACCCAGAGCCTCAGGACGCCTCTTTGGGGGAACCCTGCTCTTCCAAGACCTCCCCAGAAATTCCCACTGAGGAGGTTCCTCAGAAGAGGGTTATATAAGAGGAGACATGTAGATTCCCCTCAGGAATCCATCAGGTCAGACACCAATTTGGAGGAATCGGAAGGATCCCCAAGGTCCCCCTCTGAGGATATCTCCTTCGGGGGATATCCTTGAGATCCTTAAGCAGAGGGGTGACTGGCAGCCCCTAAACCCTACCGAGGATGAAGGCTTTCAGGTCCCGACCCTCCATATCTTGGGTGTCTCCGCCCTTCAATGAATTGATTGATCTCTTGTCTCGAAGGGCGTGGGAGTCACCAGGTTCTATGGAGCCTGTTCCTAGAGGGCCCAACAAATACATTTCAGCGCCTCAAGATAAGTCGTCCTTATCCAAACCCATACCTGTTGATGCCATGGTGGTGGCAGCGGCAGCCACTAAAAAAGAGATGGAGATTTCTACGTCTGTCCATCCTCTTAATAGAGAGTCTAGGATCATGGACAGATACGGGAAGCGCACGTTCAGTTCTATGACCTTTGGTCATTGAACTATATAATCCACTTCACAAGGGTTCAGAGAGATCTCCTGAAGGAGCTTGGAGATGCTCTTCAGGGTGCAGTAGCCAATTCAGCGGAGGACAAAGTGACTTCTCAGCTTGCTACCCTCAATTCCATCATAAACTCTTCCATGCACCTCATGTGTTACGCAGCTGATGGAACAAGTAGGGCAGTGGGTACAGGAATTGCTTTGTGAAGACATTTCTGGATGCGCTTTTGCTTTGCGGAATCTTTCAAGTTGTTTGTGAATGCCCCCTTGTTGGTTCTTCCTTGTTTGGTCCAAAAGTTAGAGACCCTCACCAGATGTGAGCAAGATGGTAAGACTCTATCTGCCAAAGGAGTCCATTTTTCTACCCCTACTAGACCTTATCCCAAAGGTCAACAGGGAGGGAAAATGTGGTTCCGTAATACCCAAAGAGCCTTTCCGAACTCACAAGGTGAAGCCTCCTCCAGGGGCAGAGGGGGAGGCAATGGTGGAAGACGACATCCACGCAGCAGAGGGGTCCGCAGAACCAGGGGGACAGGGATCAGTTCCTTGGGAAGCCCTATCAGTGCTCCTGAAAGGAGGCCCGACTGTCCTGCTCTGGAGGCAGTCAGGGGACATTTGTCTTTGTACCTAGGTGCCTGGCTAAAAATCTCAGAAGACTGATGGGTACAAAACTTTATATCCAGAGGATATTCCATCCCCTTTCTCTCACAACCCAGACCAACAAAAGGAATCCAAGACGTTCCACCTAGTCTACGGGATGTGGCATCGATAGAGGTCCAAAAACTATTGCAAAAATGAGTCATCCAGCCAGTCCCAGCAGACCAGCAAGAATCCAGAACTTACACAAGATTCTTTTTGGTACCAAAGAAGACAGGGGACTGGAGAGAGGCCTATTTTGGACCTCAGCAGACTCAACAAATATAGGTTCATAGGTCGGTACTATGCTATCTGCCAGAGGGCATTTATAAGCCTAGCCAGAGTGTGTCTGCTTTCGTCACTCCATTGATTAATTAACTGATCCTCTGTCAAGTTGTGCCAATGAAGTGATCCCAGGGGTGTACTGTTACCCATCCAGTCGTCAAGGTTTCTCTTGAAGAGTGTTAGTGAGGGGCTCTGCCTGATGTAGTTTGGAATTTTGTTCCAAAGCATGGGGAGTCTTTGTGACAGGAATCTATCCCTCCAGCATGTTCTATTTATTGTTGTGGCGAGGTTTAGCTCACTAGAGCTCGTGGCTCGGCATGACCTGGATTTCTTTAGGTGGAGCATGTCCATCAATTCTGAGTTGGACATGGCTTTGTAAGTCGGGCAGAGATCACTTCTGAGTAAGCGATGGGTCTGATGAGTAGAGGGGCAGAATGACCTCTCTTGATCTGGATGCGAACCCTTTTGTGATTAGGTGGGCCACATAGAAGGATTTTCTAACCACTTTGGCAATGTGATTATCAAAGGAGAGATTGCTATCTACTTGGGTCCCCCAGATCCCTTATTACGTCTTAAGTATTTAGGGGACTACCACCTCTGTGGTAGTTTGTGGGTACTTTGTTTTTTCCAAAGGGGATGACTATGCACTTTTTGGCATTTAGCTGGAGACCATGATTTTGACACCAGGTATCCGTCTCATTGAGACCCTTTTGGAGGATGTCTGTGTCAGCTGGAGAGTCAGTTATAGCCCCTAGTTTGCAGTCGTCTGCGAACTTGGTCAGCCATAGTCCTCCTGTGCTTGCCTGTACCTCTGAGAAGTATATGCCAACAGGAGGGGTCCTAGGACTGAGCCCTGGGAATGCCACTTGTAACCGGTTTAGAGTCGGACCTAGCTCCTGCAACTCTCGCCATGTAGGTTCTGTCTGTGAGCCAGTTGGCAATGTGATGTAGGGGTTTATGTTCAGGCTGGTGAGCTTGTCTATAATACCAGAATGGGGAATGGTGTTGAAGGCCTTTGCGAGGTCTAGGTAGGCTGTGTGTACCAACTTTCCCTCATCTATAGCCTTGGTAACTGTCTTAAAGAAGTCCACCAGGTTTAGAAGGCATGATCTACCCTTAAAGCCAGACTAGGTAGGGGCCAGTATTTGGAGGTTCCCACTGTCTCTGTTAATGACTTCCATGATGATGCGCTCCATAGCCTTGCAGACCAAGCTAGTCAGGCTTATAGGATGTTAGTTCCCGGGGTCTGTTGTGGCTCCACCTTTGTGGAGGAGAATAACCATTGCAATGCACCACTCTCTGGGTACGTAGCCCGTGAAGAGGCTGAGTTTGAACAGTGTGTTTAGGTGAGGGGTTAGTTCGTCTTTGAGCTTGTGTAGGACGCAGCCTGGGACACCGTCCGGTCCTATTGATGCTGTGTTTTTGGCTTTGGAGAGGGCTGTTTTAACCTGAGTGCCTGTGATTTCGGGGGCTCTACATTCTTCTGGTATGGTTATGGGCCCTTTTGGGGGTGAGAGGCAGGTGACGTTTGCATTGAACCTGTCTGCCAGGATGTTGGCGATATCAGTCGGTTCAGTATATTTTGTGCCATTCTGCACTAACTCCAAGCAGATTTCATCATTGCCACTTAGATTTTTGACATAGCTAAAGAATGCCTTGTTGTTATCTTTGGAGTCCTTGGCAATTTTTCTTTCGCAGTTTGCCTTGGATGATTTTATGAGGGATCGTAGTTTCCTGCTGATACTGATCAGGGATGTCTTCCCTTCTTGGGATTTTACTCTTTTTTTTGTACTAGTTTCCTCTTCCTGTTGTATAGTTTGTTTATGGCAGGGGTCCACCAGACTGGTTTCCTTTTCTTGGAGGAGTGAGTCTTGGTTTTGCTTGGGATAGGAATCTCTATGCATTCTTGTAGGTGCCCATAGAATGCATTAGTAAAGGATTTTGCAGGTTGGACAGCATTATCCTTTAGCATGGGGGCTTTGAAACTTTACACCTCGATCTTAAGTAACGTGAAGTTTGCTTTTAAAAAGTTTTTCATGGTAGTTTCCTTGTCCAGGGGTGGAGGCGGAATGTGGATATCCAAAGTGATTTGTTTATGGTCAGATCTAACCCAGTGAGGAGTTTATCTCTGGTGTGGAACACCGGTCACCCATGTTGATGATGACTAGGTCCAGGTGGGAGTGTTGACCAGTTAATCCAGGGCATTTTGAGTTTATAAATTCTAGGAAATGTTGGGCAAGGGAGTTAGTACTTGAGTAGTTCTCCCAGTTAATGTTTGGGTAATTGAAATCACCTAATATTAGGGTGATGTTCTTCGTGTTTCACTGTTGCAGTCTTTACATTTGGGTTATCTGCTTGCAGGTAGCCTTCAGTCGGCCTGATTAACAAAGTCTTGGGTCCTACATCAGTTGCTGTCCCTTCTTCCAGGAAGTCAGGGGTATAAAATATGCAGCCGACGCCATTATATCAGTCTTTCTTGCCATGTAGTGGTCGAAGAAGAAGCAGTTCGCAAGTGCCAGTCGGCCGACTCCTGAAATTTTCGTTTTCGAGTTCCAGAACCAAAGTCTTCAACTAAAAGCGGAGTACCCCGTTGGGGAAACTTTTTCTTGCTCCTTACAGATGTCAGTAAAAGTTAATAATTGCATTACTTGTGGAAAGCAAATACCTCATAAAGATTTTCATTCGTACTGTATTTCTTGCCTAGGCCCTGACCACGATGTACCCCGCTGTCGGTTTTGTGCCGTATTTAAACACGAACTATCCGTCATTGGTATATCTACGCTTCTAAATATTTTGGTGCTCTGTTCAATTTTCCTGATATGTCTTCAGTCAGCCTTCCGACTACCGACATTCTGAAAAAATGCAAAGATAAAAAAAGAGACAGGCCGCTTAGGTCCAAAACTGCCTGTGACGCTTCTCCTAAGCCAGTCGCCAGTTCGCTGGTATCAGTGAGGTGCTTTCGCAGCCCCTGATACCCGCTACTTCTGATTTGCAGGCCTCTACTGAGACCCATTTGGAGTCCGGTATACTGTGAAGATGCTTCAACTGTGGAACCTGCGGATGTCTCTACCTTGGATGGATCCAGAGCCGCTGTGCAGGCACCGGCTTCTGAGGGTGTATTCAGGCCTACCGACTTATGTATTAAACCGACACCATCTTCTTCTTCAAGGCCTAAATCTCGCACCATGCCTAAAAAAAACTGACGCCCAGACTGCATGGTCAGGCCTCTATGCCTAAAAAACAGATGATAAGAATGGCTGAAGACCTTATTACTCTAATCAGGGGAAGCCAGCCTTCCCCCCTCTAAGAGACCTAGGACTGAGTTTGCTTGATACTTCTGACCAGGATTCTGAAATTTCTGTTTCCTCTGATGACCAGGATTTACCCTTAATCTACCTATGAGGATTCTGATGCTGAGGACTCCATTCCCTCTGATTCCCTACCAGAGGATTTCTCTTTTGGTGAATCCTTGCATACTCTCTGGGAGCATTTTCGTTGGGAAAGTCAGGATTTCTCTGATTCTAAAAAGAGGCTTAGGGATTTCTTACTCTTGCCCCAGCACAGGCCTTTAGCCATACCTCCTGTACTAGACATTGTTGATAATGCATTTGCAGAATCTGGCTTGGCCCCTGACTCTCTACCTCCTGCTCCCAGGAAACCTGATAGATATTACAGGGTACCTGACTCTCTCAAGTTCCTTTTCAAAAGTCCTACTGCGGATCCTGAGACCATTTCACAGGGGCCCAAGGGCATTAAAGCTACTACTGCCAAAGATCCTACCACCTTTGATATGATAGAGACTCCAGGGCGCTGGATAGATGGGGTAAGAAGGTATACACTTCTGCAGCTTAGACCCTTAGGGTCTTAAACTGCCAGTTTCATATGTTGAAGTATCAGCAGCATATTATTGGATTACTTAAACAGAAAATGATGTTTCCTGATTGTGCTGAAAATAAGGATTTACAGGATTTATTGCATTCAGCTGAACAGGTTGAAAAACATACTTTGCATTGTGGTTTTGACTCTCTAGAGGCATCATGCAGGGCTGCTGTAACTGGGTCTGTACTTAGAAGGCATGCTTGGCTTAAGGAGCAATCCCTACCAGATCATGTTAAAGCAAAGTTACTGGATGCTCCCCTAAACCAGGACCACCTGTTTGGCAACAAGGCAGAAGAAGTTCTTAAAAAGATGGAAGAAAAGGCTAAATCTATGCAAACTGTTAAAGATTTTTTTACAAGTTCAACCTCCAAATTTTAGTAGGCATTGGCCTTCCAAGAATTGGTCCTTTTCTGCCACTTCCAGACCTTCTCAGTCCAAACCCAGACCCAGAAGAGCACCAAGGCTGCAGTCCCAGGGTATCCACAGGACTAAGCAGTGGGGGGCCTCCACTTCCAAATCTGGGAGTAATAAGACTCCCCCCATGGGTAAACTGTCTCAATGGCTCCCTTTTAAAATTTCCAAGCACTTATCAACTGACTGCCCCTTTGGGGGGAAAGATTGCTCTTCATGTAAAGAACTGAGAACTCATTACCCAGAATAAATGGGTTTTAAATATAGTGTCCCAGGGATAGGGATTTCAGTTCCACACGTTGCCAACACCAAGATGGTGGCCAGACCTACTCCCCAAATCAGTGGGCAGAGGCCCAAAACCAAATACTTTCTCTCTTAAGCATGGGGGCTGTTCAATTGGTACCAGAACAGGAAAAGGGACAAGGTTACTACTCGAGACTTTTCCTGGTACCCAGAAAAGGCAATTCATGGCATCCTATCCTGGACCTGTCTATTCTAAACACCTTTTTGGAGATTCCAAAATTCAAAATGCTGACTCTTCACCAGTTGCTTCCTATGCTAGGCAAAGATGCCAGGTTGGCAACACTAGATTTAAAAGAAGCATACCTGCACATCCCAATCGGGGAATCTTGCAGAAGATACCTATGATTCAAAGCAGGCTACACGCACTATTAGTTCTCTGCACTGCCCTTTGGCTTATCTACTGCGCCCAGGGTATTCACGAAGTGCCTAGCTCCAGTTATTACATTTTGCAGGCAAATAAATATTCAAATATACCCATACCTGGACGATTGTTTAATTCAGGCAGAAAGCCAGGACATACTTTTGAATCATCTGGCCTTTGTACAGAGGGTTCTAACATGTCTGGGGTATACCATAAACAAAAAGAAATCACACCTGGTACCCTGTCAACAAATTATATTCCTGGGAGTAAGCTTGAATACAACTTCCCAGATGGCTTTCCTCACGCCAGAGAAACAAATTCATTTAACAACTTACTTCAAACAAGTGGCCACAAAAACCCTGCTATCTGCAAGACAAATACTGCAAGCCTTGGGGTTCATGGCCTCTTGCCTTCTTTTAATTCCATATGTAAGACTGCATATGAGGAAACTACAGTGGTATCTAAAAAGCCTATGGTGTCAACATTCTCAGGATCTAGAAGCAATGATTCCTATCATACCTTGCCTACGTCTAGAGTTCCTTTGGTGGGCAGAGGCCTGCCACCAAAATAAGGGACTACCTTTCACACCACCCCCTGCTGCCCAAACCCTAACAACAGACGCATCAGACTATGCATGGGGGGCTCAGCTGGCAGGGAAGTGCATTCAGGGCAAATGGAACCCAAGTCAAATGTACCTGCATATCAATCAAAAAGAAATGTTAGCTGTACAGAATGCTCTGACAGCCTTCAAGGACCACATTCTTCCAGGACAATTAATGGTAAAGACGGACAACACCACTGTTATGTGGTACATAAACAAGCAGGGGGGTACACATTCGTACCCCTCTGCAGACTACCCATGGCATTGTGGATCACAGCCTTGAGCTACCAAGTGCATTTACAAGCTCAACTCCTGCCAGGAAAATTAAATACACTGGCAGACGGACTAAGCAGAAACCTCATGGACCCACACGAGTGGAAACTGGAACCAACAATTTATGGGGGAGCCCAGATATAGACCTGTTTGCCTCTCCCCAGAACTACCAATTTGACAAATTTTGCACAAGGACTCCCCACAAACAAGCCTGGAAAGTGGATGCTGTGTCCTTCAGCTGGAAAAACCTATCAGTCTATGGCTTCCCCCCTCTGCCTCTGTTCTCCAAAGTACTACTAAAAATCAAACAGGACAAACCAAGGATGATTTTGATTGCACCAGACTGGCCACACCAATGCTGGTACCCCTTCCTGCACAGTGTATCACGGTTCTCCCTATGGCACCTGCCTCAGACTCCTTCCCTGTTGTCTCAGACTGGTGGCAACGCACGATGCATCAGAGACCATCCAGGTGCAATTAACCATAGGCAAGACTGCTCTGCAAATTGTAGCATGTTACAGGCCACCCTCACAAACTCAGGAACCTCACATGGCCTTCCTGAAAACACTAGAGGGGATAAATGTATCACCAAACACCATCATACTAGGTGACTTCAATTACCCTAATATAGACTGGGAACACTACTCAAGCCCAAACACCCTAGCCCAAAAGTTCCTGGAATTCATAAACTCAAATGCCATGGAACAACTAGTCACCATCCCCACAAGAGGAGAAAACATACTTGATCTCATCATCACGAACATGGGAGCACAATGTTCAACACCGAAGTATACCCCTCACTGGTGAGATCAGATCACAAACTAATCTCGCTGGAGGTCCTCATCCCACCCCACCTGAAATAAAAAGACCACAGTAAAGAACTTCTCAAAAGCCGACTTCACACTTCTAAAGACTAGTGTGGTCTCCTTTAAGGCCCCGAGCCGACGGAAAACAGTACTCAAGCCGCTGAATCACTTACAAATGCCTTCTACCAGCACCTGCAGGACTGCATGGATAAGGCAATCCCAAGCAAAACAAAGACTCTTTGTACCAAAGGCAAGCGTCCACTCTGGTGGACCCCAGCCATAAACAAACTCTACAACAAAAGGAGGAAGCTACTACAAGATAGAGCAAAATCCTTAAAAGGTAAGACACCCTTGATCACTATAAGTTAAAAACTTAGAGCTCTCATAAAATCATCCAAAGCAAATTTTGAGAGAAAAATAGCTAAAGACTCAAAAGACAATCATAAGGCCTTCTTTAGCTATGTTAGAAACCTGGGAGGAAACTCCCAGATATGCTCAGAACTAGTTCAAAATGATGTGAAGATTACTGATCCTACAGACATTGCCAACATACTGGCTGACAGGTTCAGTGCAAACTTCTCCCAAAAGGAGAGATATCTATACCAAGCGATTGCAGCCCCCAAACATCTCCAACGCCCAAGTGAGAACTGCTCTCTCCAAAGCAAAAACACAGCATCCATGGGACCTGATGGTGTCCCCGGCTGTGTGCTCCACGAACTCAACGAGGAATTAAACCCACAGCTAGGACAGCTGTTTAATCATAGTCTTACCTCTGGATACGCACTCAGGAGTGGCGCACTGCAACTGTGGTCCCACTTCACAAAGGCGGTGCCTCCACCGACCCTGGAAGTTACCGCCCATTAGCTTGACAAGCCTTATCTGCAAAGCCATGGAGAGGATCATAATGGACCTCATAAATAAAGACATAGGGAATTTGCAGACTTTGGATCCATCCCAGTTTGGCTTTGTCAAAGGCAGATCATGCCTTCTAAACTTAGTTGACTTTTTGAAACAGTCACCAAAGCCATTGATGAGGGAAAGGCAGTCCATACAGCCTACCTCGATCTGGCGAAGGCCTTTGATACAATACCCCACTCGGGTATCATTGAAAAACTCATCAGCTTAAATGTTAACCCATACATCACAAGATGGGTTGCAAACTGGCTGAGTGACAGAACCCACAGGGTCAGAGTTGCTGGCGCCATGTCAGACTCAAAGCCTGTCACAAGTGGTGTACCACAGGGCTCAGTCCTGGGCCCACTCTTGTTTGGCATCTACATTTCAAGTACAAGCAAACACAGGAGGGTTATGGCTGACAAAGTTTGCAGATGACTGCAAACTGGGCCATAGTAGAAAACACATCTGACACAGATATCCTTCAGAAGGGTCTCACAGAAACGGATAACTGGTGCCAGAGCCATGGCCTAAAGTTAAATGCCAAAAATGCATAGTCATACCCTTGGGAAAAACAAGGTTACCCCTAGCTACCAAATAGGTGGCAATCCACTGAGTACAGAAGAAGTTATCAGGGACCTGGGGACCCAGGTTGATAGTAGTCTGTCATTCGACACCCATGTAGCTAAAGTAGTTAGGAAGACCTTCTACATTGCCCACCTTATCATGAAGGGATTCTCATCTAGATCAAGGGAGGTCATAGTCTCCATATACTCATCACTCATCAGACCAATGATTGAGTACAATGCCCCATTCGAATGTATCTGACCCGACACTTGCAGCAGCTGGAGAGGCCACAAAGTTCCTCACCAAAAGGATAAAGGGTCTCAAACATCTGTCCTATGCTGCCCGACTGAAAGAACTCCAGCTCTATTCAGTCGCCACCGCTTGCTCAGAGGTGACCTTTGCCTAACATACAAGGCCATGTCAAACCCAGATTTGATGAATATGCTTCACCTCAAAAATCTAGATCCGTCAGAGCCACAAGGGCGGAGACTTAAACCTTGACACGGCTATTAATAGGACGTGCTGGAGGGATAGATTCATCACCCAAAGACTCCCTATGCTGTGGAATAAAATCCCGGTATATGTGAGGCAGAGCACCTCGCTGGCCTTGTTCAAGAGAAATCGTGACCAATGGATGGGAGATCGCAGATATACCCCAGGGATTACCTCAGTGTCACTGCTCAACAGAGGCACAGCAAAATAATGGGTATAGTTCCCCATATTAAAGGGGTGGCGTAAGCCACAAAACTATGGGCTAGGCTTGTAAATGCCCTCGGGCAGATAGCCTAGTATGAACCTATGAACCTGATTCTGCACGCTCAGCTTCTAACACTGAACCTAGCAGCCTGGCTAATTACCTAATCTCTCCTTTACCATCCCTCAGTAAACGTGTGATGGATATCATTGCAGTCATTGCAGAGGCAAGGAGGCCTAGTACTAGAAAATCTTATGCTGAAAAATGGAAAAGATTCTGTGCCTGGAACCAATCTCCAGGGATGAGCACAGCAGCGCCCAATTTTCCTCAGATTTTACAATACTTAACTGAGATGCTTCACAAGGGCCTGTCTTTTTCCTCCATTCAAATTCATGCGTCAGCCATTTCAGCTCATTATAACACAGAACCTCCTCTCTTCTCTCATCCAATGCTCAAGCAGTTCCTCAGAGGGGCCAAAAATTTGAGACCACCCAGGAAAGTTCCACCCCGGCCTGGGACCTTAACTTTGTTTTGGAGAAACTCACTCTACCTCCTTTCGAGCCAGCTGCTACTGCAGACTTAAAATTTCTTTCTTGGAAAACAGCTTTCCTTTTAGCAATCACTTCATCTAGAAGGGTATGTGAATTACAGGCCCTTATGGCAGTGGAGCCTTTCATCATCTTTCATGAGGACAGGGTGTCCCTCAGAACCAAATCCTTCCTTCATGCCAAAGGTGGTATCCAGTGTGGCTCTTATCAGTCCATTAATTTGCCAACCTTCTTTCCCATTCCACAGAATAAAGGGGAACAGATACTGCATTCCTTAGATGTGCACAGACAACTTAGATTCTACTTGGGCAGGACTAAACCTCAAAGGAAATCTGAACAACTGCTGGTAGCATTTGCTGCAGGGGCAGAGAGGAAGGCTATTTTAAAGCAAACCATTTCTAAATGGATAAGCCATTGCATTCATTTCTGCTATAAGCACCATGGAAAACCTATCCCACAGGGGATCAGACCTCACTCCATCCGGGCTGCATCTTACCTCTACAGCCTTTCTCAGAGGCATCCCTACCAGGGACATGCTAGACGCTGCTACCTGGAGTTCTGTACATACTTTCACCAAGCATTATCATTTGCCAATTTTCTCTAAATCCAGAGCTGGCTATGCCACTGCAGTCTTGCAGGGCCTTATAGCTGGCCCTAATGCTGTCTAAATTCCTCCTCCCAACCATAGCTTTGGGAATCTACCCAAATGTAATGACTCCAACAGTGAAACACGAAGAACATAGTACAGTTGTGTACACTTACCATAAATGTAGATGTTTGAGTGTATTCACTGTTGCAGTCCTGGTTACCCTCCCTCCAGCACCCTAACTTCTTTTGGCTATACCTCGACTTTCCTTTACTATGCTTAAAAGCCTTTTTGGTGAATTTGCTTTTTTGTTGGAGGTATATCTTTGTGCCTTTATATTTAATTGCTTCCCATTCGGGGGGCACCTGACATCTGGGGCAAGAAAAACTGATGTAATGGCGTCGGCTGCATGTTTTATACCCCTGACGTCATGGAAGAAGGGACAGCAACCGACGCAGGAATCCCAAGACTCTGGTATTCGAGCCAACTGAGGGTCTACCTGCAGGCAGATAACCCAAGTGTGATGACTGCAACAGCGAATACACTCGAACATCTACATTTTTGGTAAGTGTACACAACTGTACTTTTTTTCAGATCCAAAAAAACAAGGGAAAAAGGATTTTTACATACTCTGATATTAGGACCTTCAAGAGTTCAGATTAACTGTTTATTTCCTATGAGGATACGAAGGGGCAATTTGTGTCAAAACAGACAATTTCTAAATGGTTGTCTAATGCTGTTGTATTTTTTTTTCTCACAGTAACAAGTCACATCCAGGCAAGGACACTCTGCCAAGCCTTTGGCTTCTTTTGTGGCGTTTTGGAAAGTGGTGGACCCTAGAAGTATTCTAATGTAGAGGCAGAAACTTGGTCATCTGTGCATACTTCAGCAAAGTATTACAAGTTTGATTATTTTTCCATATCCAGAGCTGGTTCTGCTAGGACTATTATCTTTTCTCCTCCCTCCTTTTCAGTGTAAGCTCTGGTAATCTACCAATACATGTTAGGGTACTGCAACAATGATCTAATGAAGAACATTGTACAATGGTGTAAGTTAAGTTGCCATAACAGTAGATGTTCAAATAGATCACTATTGCAGTAGGAGTGACTTCCCTTCATCCGCCTATTTTTATATCTTCTTCTTTGCCAGAGAGTGGATATTTTTATTACCTTTTGTTCCTAACATATACCTTGTTGGCATATTTTAATTTCTCTTTCTCTGAAACAAGAAAGATGTTCATTGTGCATACAGCTGCAGTCATAACAGATGGGTTCTCCTGCCGTCAGGCGGGTCCTCGGTCGGCCGAATTCCAAAGTCTAGGTCTGGCGTCAGTTGTCGTCGCTTCTTCCCTGATGTCAGTGCGACAGGGGTATAAAGGAACCAGCCGACGCCATTTTCTTCAGTCTTTCTTGCCGCGCGGTGCCCGAAGCAGAATCAGTTCGCAAGTGCCGGTCGGCCAGCTCCTGAAATTACGAACATTTTGAAACCGAAGTCTTCTTGAAAGCTAAGTACCCCGTTGGGGAAACATTTCTTGCCTCAGACCGATGTCAGACAAAGTTAATAATTGTATTTCATGTGGGAAGCAAATACCGCATAAGGATTTCCATTCCCTCTGTATTCCTTGTTTAGGCCCAGACCACGACGTCTCGGTCTGTCGCTTTTGTGCTACATTCAACAAACGCACCATTAAGCATCGGGCGGAGTTCGCCCAGCATTATTTTGGCAAAACATTTAACTATATTATGTCGTCGGATACTCCGACTCCAGTTTTGTCTAAAAAGCGCAAAGATAAGGACCGACACACGAGGTCCGTGGCCTCTATCGACACCACGCCAAAGCCGACTACACGTGGTCCGGTTCTCAGCGAGGCGCCTATGCAGCCCCTGACTATCGACGACACTTCATTGGCGGTGTCTCCTGTGCACGAGGTCACAGGCTCCTCGGCCCACACCCCGACTACAGATACCGAAGTCACTCTTGGCGTTGAATCTCAAAATGTGGACAGGTCTACCTCCTCTCAAGGTGTCTTCAGACCTTCCTCTTCTTTTTCCATCAAGGCTTTCACTAAGTCTAAAGCAGCCATGCATTCTAAGTGACAAGCTACACAGGGCCCATCTCCAGGCCCCATGCCTAAAAAACAGATGCTTAAAATGGCTGAGGATTTAATTACTTCTATCAGGGGTTCTCAACCCCCACCGGACAAAAGGCCCAGAGTGGAGGAAGAATCCCCCTCCTCTGATCAGGGCTCCATTATTTCAGAGCACTCTGATGATCAGGAACATTCTTACTCCCTTTTGAAGACTCTGATGCAGAGGAGTCCATTCCTTCTGTATCCCCCCCAGAGGATTACTCATTTGGGGAAACTTTGCATTCCTTAAGGGAACACTTCCACTGGGAAGGCCAAGATTATTCAGATTCCAAGAAAAGGCTTAGGGAATTTCTCTTGCTACCTCAGCACAGGCCTCTGGCTATACCTCCTGTCTTGGACATCCTAGATGATGTTTACTCGGAGGCCTGCCTTAACCCGGATTCTCTACCTCCAGCCCCAGTCAAGCCTGACAGGTACTACAGGGTTCCTGACTCACACCAATTTCTATACAAAAGCCATGCTGCTGATCCAGAAACCATCTCACAGGGCCCCAAGGGAATTAAGGCCTCCACTGCTAAAAATCCATTACCTTCCGAGAGAGATTCCAGATCCTTAGAAAGGTGGGGAAAAAAGGTATATACCTCGGCTACCTTAACCATGAGGGCCTTAAACTGTCAGTTCCATATGCTAAAATACCAACAGTTTTTGTTATCACAATTGAAAAGTAAAATGTCACAACCTGAACAACCAGACTTGAAGGAGTTGCAGGATTTGATGCATAGTGCAGAAAAAGTGGGTAAGCATACCTTACAATGTGGTTTTGATGCTCTAGAGGCCTCATGTAGAGCTGCTGTTACAGGATCAGTCATACGTAGACATGCCTGGCTCAAGGAACAAACCTTACCAGATCATGTCAAAGCTAAATTACTAGATGCCCCTCTACAAAAGGATGCATTATTTGGTGCTAATGCTGAGGAGGTATTAAGGAAAATGGAGGAAAAGGCTAAATCAATGCAAACTGTGAAAGATTTTCTACAGGTACAACCCCCACGTTTCAGTAGAAATTGGCCTTCCAAAAATTGGTCCTTTCCAGCCACGGACAGACCCCAAAGAGGTAGATACAGGCACCCGAGGGGCAGAGGACAATCCCAAGGATCGTTTAGAGGCAGACAATGGCAAGCTCCTGCACAAAGAGGTGGTGAGGATAACTCACAACCATTCAGAAAGCAAGCCCAATGACTTTCCCCTTTGCATGCCAAGCAAGACTCAAATGGCAGCACCCTTAGGAGGAAAACTGGCATTATTTTCAAAAAATTGGCATATTGTCACAAAAGACAAATGGATCCTGGACATTATAAACAGAGGCTACAGATTCCATTTTCACACCCTTCCAAAAATGAGAGGCATGCCAAACCTGCCACACAATCAAAGGGCAGAGGCACAAAGGCAAATTACAGATCTCATAGACATGAAAGCTATCCAAGAGGTACCTACGCACGAACAAGGTCAAGGTTTTTATTCCAGACTATTCCTGGTACCAAGGAAGGGAAAAGATTGGAGATCTATTTTGGACCTATCCATCCTAAACACATTTCTACTGCACCAAAATTCAAGATGCTCACTCTACAGCAGCTTCTTCCCATGCTGGGCAAGGAGTCTTGGCTGGTAACATTGGACCTCAAGGAGGCATACCTGCATGTCCCAATCAGACAAAATTGCAGAAGATACCTCAGATTTCTTGCAGGTTCAACCCATTATCAATTCTCTGCATTGCCCTTTGGCTTATCTACTGCGCCCAGAGTATTCACGAAATGCCTGGCATCAGTAATTGCCTACTGCAGACTTCAAGGGATACAAATATACCCCTATTTGGACGACTGAATCATCCAAGCGGACAGCAAGCACATTCTTCTGAAACATCTGGCTTATGTAATAATGTTGTTGAACTCTCTGGGATACACAGTCAACAAAAAGAAATCAAGGCTAATACCCTCTCGGAAAATATTTTTCCTGGGTGCCAACTTGGACACAAACACCCAGATGGCCTACCTCACGCCAGAGAAGCAGGGGCAACTAACTCAATACTTCAAAACACTAGCAAATTGCACCAGGCTGACTGCAAGGAAAATCCTGCAGGCTTTGTGATTCATGGCATCTTGCATCTTACTAATCCCATGTGCAAAGCTACATATGAGGAAACTTCAATGGTACCTGAAAAACCTATGGTCTCAACACAGCCACAGTTTGGAAACAATAATACCACTAATTCCATGTCTTCAAAAGGAATTTCTGTGGTAGGCTCAAGCATGCCAAACAAACACAGGTCTTCCATTCAGCAAGCCTCAAGCAAATCAAGTCATCACAACAGACGCCTCGGACTACGCCTGGGGGGCGCACATGACAGATCGGTGCATTCAGGGCAAATGGTCCCAAAAAGAAAAGTACCTTCACATCAATCAAAAGGAAATGCTAGCAGTAATAAATGCTATTATAGCTTTCAAAGACCTTCTGCAACCAGGTCAACTATTGATAAGAACGGACAACACCACAGTTATGTGGTACATAAACAAACAGGGAGGAACACATTCATACCCCCTATGCAGACTGGCCATGTCACTTTGGAACATGGCCATGGACTTACAAATCGAACTACAAGCACAGTACTTGCCAGACAAGGAAAACACGCTGGCAGACAACCTAAGCAGAAATATGACAGATCCACACGAATGGAAGTTGCATCCAAAAGTTTTTAAAGAGATAATCCAAGCATGGGGAAGGCCAGACATAGATCTCTTTGCCTCCCACAAAAATCACCAATTGACAAAATTCTGCTCAAGGATTTTCCATCCAAAGGCCTGGAGAGTGGATGCTCTCTCTTTCAGTTGGACATCAATGACAGTTTATGCCTTCCCACCTCTTCCACTGCTGCCCAAAGTTCTATTGAAAACCAGAGCAGACAGACCAAAGATGATTCTCATTGCTCCAGACTGGCCAAGACAACACTGGTACCCACTCCTGAAGAGCCTGACGCATTCCCCACCATGGACCCTGCCTCTAATGCCTCTTCTCCTGACTCAGCACAGCTTCAAAACTCTTCACAGCCAGCTAAAAACACTCAATCTAGCCGCATGGAAGATTCCTTAGCATCACAACAGACCCTACTCTCCAAGGAGGTGCAGGATGTCATTTTGGAGGCCAGAAGGCCATCAACTAGAAAAGCTTACTCCGCAAAATGGAAACGGTTTTGTGCCTGGAATGAGAAAAAGGGCCAGGATCCTGGAAAACTGAATTTACCTCAAAACTACAGTATCTAGCTGAGCTGCTAAGCATTGGACTTTCATTCTCCTCCATCAAAATCCATGCCTCAGCCATTTCTGCAGAATACAACACTGATCCACCCTTATTCTCTCACCCTCTCTTAAGACAGTTCCTCAGAGGGGCTAAGAATCTAAAACCCCCAAGGAAACAACCAATACCTGCTTGGGATCTCAATTTCATTCTGGAAAAACTGACCTTGCCTCCCTTTGAGCCAGCTGCCTCATCAGATTTGCAATATTTGTCCTGGAAAACAGCTTTCCTTCTGGCTATTACCTCAGCTCGTAGAGTTTCAGAACTACAAGCTCTCATGGCTGTGCAGCCTTTTATCATCTTCCATCAGGACAGAGTTTCCTTACGAACCAACCCGTCCTTTATGCCAAAAGTGGTATCCAGGGTAGCTTTGAGTCAGGCCATACACTTACCTACCTTTTATCCTAATCCTCAAAACAAAGGGGAGAGATTACTACATTCCGTGGACATCCACAGACAACTGTGTTATTATTTGGACAGAACAAAGCCTTTCAGAAAATCATAACAGCTCTTTGTGTCCTATGCTATAGGAGCTCAAGGAAAGCCAATTTCCAAACAGACAATCTCAAAATGGATAGCCCACTGCATACGCTTTTGCTATTCTTTTCATGGCAAAACTGTACCTACAGGCATCAGATCTCACTCCACAAGGGCCACAGCTACCTCTGCAGCTTTCCTCAGAGGAGTTCCTACCAAGGATATTTTGGAAGCAGCCACTTGGAGTTCTGTGCATACCTTCTCCAAGCACTACCACCTACCATTATACTCCAAAACTAGAGCAGGCTTTGCCACTGCAGTCTTGCAGGGCATCCTGGCTCCTCCTAGCTCCACCTAGTGCCTACCACCCCTTTCTTAGCTTTGGGATTCTACCCATATGTTATGACTGCAGCTGTATGCATGATGAACATAGTACAGTTTTGTACCTACCATAAATGTAGATGTTCGAGTGCTAATACAGCTGCAGTCCAGGTTTCCCTCCCTCCTTCCCCTCTTAGGACAGGCCTATTGGCTAACACCTCCTCATACAACCTGATTGGTGTATTCATTTATGGTGTATTTGCTTGCAACTACTGTATTTTGATTATATTGCATTGCTTTATTACACAAATTTATGTATTGCCTTCCTTCTGGGGGCACCTGACATCTGGGGCAAGAAAATCTGAAGAAAATGGCGTCGGCTGGTTCCTTTATACCCCTGTCGCACTGACGTCAGGGAAGAAGCGACGACAACTGACGCCGGACCTAGACTTTGGAATTGCCGATCAAGACCGCCTGACGGCAGGAGAACCCATCTGTTATGACTGCAGCTGTATTAGCACTCGAACATCTACATTTATGGTAGGTACAAAACTGTACTGTCTGAAGGTTTAGTAACATCATGACTAATTTTACTCATCTCTCCCTGTGCTGTTCAGCGATTAGAGCACATGGAAGGTTCCCTGATGCTTGGGATTCTGGACGGTCGTCTTGTCTTTGGTAAGATATAACCCATACAGCCTAAGCTACTTTATTGTTACGGTAAATTAACACTGTACTGTCTGACAAGGAACACTGGGAAAAGCGTCAGGAGGCCAGAGATGTCCCATTAGATGGCTCTGGTCTCCCAAGGTCCAGCAATTCCATGTGCTGAGAGGCACCTTTGCTCCCTCTAACTTTTAGAGGTGCCATCAAATGTTTTGGTCCAGGAATATGTGCTGTATTAAATGTGTTGCCTGTGAAGCAGTCTCCCCAAAAGCCTTAATACATTGATCACAATAAACTATTCACAAACACAACCCAGGTCAAGAAATTCACAGAAAAATAAAACAGAATATACGTACAGAGTCCAGCAGGCAATTGAAACAATGTCTCTTCATTTCGAGCAGGGTTTCAGCCATTTTTTTGTGTGTATTTGAAAAGGAGCTGATTAAGGAGTTGAAATAAGTTGAAATAAGTTATGTGTAAGAGTTATGGCAGCTGAGTTGGGGTTCTGCTAGTTGCTATGTATTTTTTTACATTTTCAGTCTAATAATCCCCTTTTGGTCAAGGTAGCACTTAATCCTGGCAAGGGGAAATTAACAGTATTGCCACAGTGTGCAGACTACCTAACTCAAGTTAAAGGGCCCTTTTTACATCCCACCTTGGCCCATGTTAGGCTGACAGAATGATTTCACACTGATTCCAGGTAGACACGTGTACTCTGAGGGGAGTCTGTGAACCCAAAGACAAGGAATTCTTACCCAGCTAAGTGGAAAATTATCCCTCTGGTGCCTGTCCAGTAGCCTAGATCCAAACAAAGCTAAGGTAGCTATAGTCCTGGAATACCCAACTGTGACGTATCATATGGATCTATCAAAGTGCTTGTTTTTGCTATTTTAGCTTGTCTTCTCATGGCCACCTCTTGCATTCCAGACTTTACTGAGGGGAGTCCTGCATTTTTGGTATCTATGGAAAGATATTGCTATACCTCTAGATCTACTCTCTGTTTTAGTAAAATTGACTAGCACCTTCTGCACCACCTGCCTCTGCTTCTTTCCATTTTTATTTTCTTGGTAGATAATGTTTTTGGTGGCTGTTATCTCTGCTAGGAGAATCTATGAGCTTCAGGCATTAATGCAGAGAACGCTTAGTGTTTTACCAGGTCAGGGTATCCGTTTGTGTAGATCCTTTTGGTTTTTGAGCTGTCCCTTAAATAAGCCATTCACTTTCTAGTTTTCTCACTAATGCACAGGACATAGGAGAAGGACCCTTAATGTGCACAGACAGCTGAGATTTAATTTACACAGGAATGAAAAATTCAGCTTTTTAAACTTTTAGGAAAAGGGCAGAAGAGTCAGTAAACAGACTCTTTCTAAATGGCTTGTTCACTGTATTTTATATTGGTATACAGTTCATAGCAAACCTCTTCAAGGTGACATCAGAACCCACCCCATTTGGGTCACTGTTGCCACCACAGCCTTCCTTGGAAGGGGTCACTACACAGTCTATTCTGGAAGCAAAAATGTGGACTTCAGCCTCTAGGGCCCAGGTTGAATTCTCTTCTACTATCCTGCAAGGCCTTATCTCCTGGTTTGGTACTTCTAACCTACTGATTTTGTGTGCTTTGAGAATCTTCTAAAAAAGAAGAACTGCTGCATTGATTACTGTAATGAAAATAGTACTGTTGAGCACAGATGTGTTAGAAACTTACCATATGTGTAGGTGTTCAAGTAAATTCACTCTTGCAGTCTGGCTATACCCTCGCCTACCTCCTCCCTCTCACTCTTTTTTTTTTTTTTTTTTTTTTTTAAACAAGAAGCATCTTTATTAAATTATCATGTATTATGACAAAGGCACTCGCACATTTATATAAATGAAAACAAATCTTACTGACATAATTTTAGTTACAAACATTGTACATCACTTACAATCTATCCAGTCGTTGTGAAACATTGCATAGCTAATTCAAATCCTGCCTTCTTTTAAACCTCGTTCCGCCTCTGCATGTATTGTTCCGACAGTTCACATTTTTGCTATGTAATTTGCTCATACCCTTTCTTAAGATCTCAATTCCAGTTGTTTTATATATGTTACTATATTAACTATGACTAGTAAAGTTGGTTTAGACTTTGATTTCCATTTTCTAGTAATTGCTTTTTTTGGCAACCACCATAATTGTACTCAACAAGGCCTTACTATGTGTAGGCATTTCCAGTTATGTACCATAGCTTAAAAAAATTATTTCCTTAGTTACACCAATTTGCTCACCCAGTATCGCTGACACAGCAGTCTACAGGAAATCTTTAAAATCTGCCAACTCATTGCACTCCTAGAAAATATGTTCCCAATTACCTCTTTCTTCCCCATCACACCACCACCAATTGCTCTCTCCCTGAAGAAAAATTGTTTGGAGTCTACTTGGGATATAAAATACCTATGTAAACACTTCCAAGCAAAGATCCTAAATCTTCTAGCTTTTGTTGCATATTTGGAAGACGTAAAGTATATATACCCATTGTTTCTATGTGAATTGTTCATCCAAACTCTCTTCCCAATCTTTTCTAACCACCTCTGATTGATTCTTATAGCTATCATACAGTATTTTGTATGCGGTACTAATCATTCCTTTTTTAACAGCAGTTTCTGTTCTAGATTTTACTAAAAGCTGTACCAGTGCTGATCTTTCACTTAGGATCCCCCTATTTCTTTCTCTTTGCCTATACTCTGAAATCAAATCTTGATAAGGGAAGGCAATCTCTAGCCTGCAGTACAAATATATTATTGTCCTCTTCCTTTTGTATTATCTTTCCCTCTCTAATTATTTGCTCCCAATACCTTGGTTCCTTTGCCAATTTTCTCCAATAAATTCCAGCCCCCTCTTGCCTATTGTTTGTATCCTTAATTGCAGTCATCCTTATTGACAGAATTGTTGCCACACAGCAAGAGGTTCTTCTGTTCGATTCTCGGCTGGAGTGCCTTCTGTGTGGAGTCTGCATGTCCTCCCCGTGGTCGAGTGGCCTCCGAAAGACATGCGTGAATGGGCGTGCCTTCGCTGAAGGTTGGGCATTGGGCTGGCAACTTGGCACCATATACTACCAATTATTAGCGGACAGGAGTTCCGCTGTAGCGACCCCTAACCGGGAAAAGCCAAAAAGACAAACTTATCGACAGAATCACCTTTCTCCATTCCCGTGTTGGCTTAGTTCTTAGAATACTTTCTGATATTTTATGAATATAATCTATATTATTTTCTGTAAGGATTTGCATCCAAAATCCCAGTTTGTCCTTGTTTCTTGAGTTTCCCCCCATTTCATTATCATTGCCTTCCACATTGAATTATAGGTTTCTGCTTGTGCTGTGTATAGGAGCTTTAACTGTGTAGCTCTGATATACTCTTTCAAATTAGGTAATCACAGATTGTCTTTGTTAACTTAGAAGAATCAACTTATCCCATTTGACTCTGTCATCTTCCCCTCCTAGATAAAATCCTTCAGCTCTTTATTAATGGTTATCCAAAACTTCTCCTCTGGTTAATAAAAATATGCATGATTTGTGTATAAGACTAAAGGGACTAAAATAATTTTAACTGTTTGTATCTTGCTCTCCATAGCCATATAATAGTTTTCAATTTCTCAGTTTTTGTATTATCTTTTTTGTCTCTTGCCATAGAGCCTTAGCTGCCACAGCAGAATCCTTTTTAATCCATACTCCTCTAAGTACTTCATTTTGTCGCATCCCCATAAATATGGATATTGCTGAACAAATTTGTGTGTGGGTACATAATTTACAGCTTTTTCCTTTGTTTTAGCTTCATTCATTTTGTATCACGAAAAGGATTTGAAACTACCTCAGAATGTTCTACAACACTGAAATGTCCTTTTCTGGTTCTATCAGGTATAAAATAATATCATCTGCAAATAGAACCAGCTTTTCTTGACTGCCATACCAATTATATCCTTATATTTCTGAGTCTCTTATCTTCTTTGCCAGTGTTTCTAAATATAGTGCAAATAACACAAGGGAAGGAGGACACCCCTGCTTGGTTCCTCTGCTCAAACAGAAATTATCAGAGAGGAACCCACCCACTTAAATTTTCTCCTCTGCTCCCACAAATATCCTTCTAATTAACCTTATAATTTTATCAGGGAATGTGAATGCCTCCATTGTCCTGCTCCTAAACGGTCCGGCTTACTCTGTCAAATGCTTTCTCTGGATCACCACCCACGAACAGTGGTATGTTATGTTAACATTCAGCTTTCCTCTGGATCATCAGTGTTCTGTCAGTGTTGTTAAATGTTTGCCTCCCCTCCACCAAACCACATTGATCCATATCTATCAATTTTGGCATCATCTTTGCCATTTATTTAGCCATTATAAACATAAACACTTCATAATCATGGTTTAGGATTGAAGCTGATCTGATAAGTCTTTATCTTCTTTAGATATTACAACCACCACAGCTTTCTTCCAGGATGTTGATGCTTCTCCTCTCTTAAAATATTATACAAAACCTTCCAGATTTTTATAATTTTTCCCTCCTAACTTCCAGACTTCCACAATAATAGTATCTATTCTTGGGACTTTCCTGTGGATTGGTTATACATCACTGTTTTTATCTCATGTCCTCCTATCCTGTTAGTAATTGAGCCTCAGTTACCTATACCCATGGCATATTTAATTCTTCCATAAATATTTCCATTTGTACCCTTTCTTGATATCCATAATTCTCTGTTTTATACTGGCTTTCTTAAAATTTCCGAACTATTTCTAGTACCTGTACAGGATCTTTTGATGTCCTTCTGTTCATCTGTTGCAGTATTTTTTACATGAAGG
The DNA here is from genome assembly GCF_019279795.1 of Protopterus annectens. Classification (NCBI taxonomy): domain Eukaryota; kingdom Metazoa; phylum Chordata; order Ceratodontiformes; family Protopteridae; genus Protopterus; species Protopterus annectens. Next base: position 1,650,491,017 of record NC_056735.1, on the reverse strand, counting down.
AGTTGCCGCCCCAGCAACCCAATGTCGGCCAGTATACCAAAGTCTTTTACTACCATGAGGTTCACAATACGTCTGATGTAGGCTGCTATTGGATGTAGGACATAAAAGTGACATATGCACACACCATCCTCAGAACTTCTTTGCTGCCAGGCGGATCGCCAGTCCCAGATGTCGCTCTGCTGCCAGCATCATTTTCTTCAGTAAGGTAAGTGCCCTATTGGGGAACCTTTGTCTTTTGCTACTGTTTTTTTTTCTTGGTTGAGAGTTAATGTCATCTAAGAAAGGGAAGTGTGAGTGTGGAAGGCAGATTCCACACAAGAACAGCCACTCCCCGTGTCCGTTTTTTTTCTCAGACCCCAACATGACCATAAAATTTGTTTTATTTGTCAATCAATGTGTGCCTAAAACCCTTTGTAGCTGACTTTTGTCCCTCGCTATTTATTTAGAGACCCAACGTCTGAAAACTTTAGCTAAAAGTGAGATGGAGGCCTCCTCAGACCCGATGATCAAGCTCGACGATCAAGGCTACTGTGATAAAGGACAAAAGACTTGGACCCAAAGTTGAAGCTGCACCTTTTCCCTTGGACCTGTCTCCTGAGGCGTATGATAGCCCAGAGATGTGCTCTGTTTTGGATCTGGATCCATAGGTTGAGCCAGTTTTATAAGCTGCCTTAGAACCAGACGCCAGGACGTCCAGAGAGGCCTCACAGACATCAGTTCCCGATATTCAGGGGGAATCAAGGCTCATTGTGTTGGAAGGCCCTAGAGGAATCACTCAGATTGCAGTGAGGGAAAACGGTGAATTGGATCAGATAGAGTGTAGGCTTACATCTGGTCCTCCCTCTCTGTATTGGATGGACACTCCTGCAAAGAAAAAGCAAAAAAGCAAGCATTCCTCACCTCCACCAGGCCCTTAGAAAGAGTGGCAAAATTTTGCCCATGGTTTGTTCAGGGCCTTCATAGCCTTGAGGCTTACCTCCTGGCCTACCTACCCCCCAAAAAGGGTCAGAGCAAAATCTACTTCAGAGGAAGATTCTTCTTCTGATGAGGACAATGATTCTTTAGCTTACTCTTCTCAGTTCCCTTCCCCCTTGGACTATGCTTCCCCAGAGGAAGACTCCAGTGGGACAGACTCATTTGTTGGAGTTTTCTTTTGGCAAAACTATCTCAGAAACAAGAGATCACTTTAAATGGGACATCTCTCAAAGGTCTGAGGTCCAAAATATAAATGATGGTCTCCTCGGGTGGAAACAGTCCTTTAACTATCCCCCTGGTTATCCCTCCCTTTCTGGATGCCTTTGCCTCCACGTCCCTACACCTTGACTCACAGCCTCCTGCCTCTAAGAAGTCAGATAGATTATTATAAAGTGCCTCGGGACTATAATTTCCTTTTTAAAGCTCCTGTGGTAAACCCCTCTCATTCCTGTTGCCTCTGATAAGGCCTGGAGATCCCTTCCTTCCACTTCTCTTCTCCCCTTGGATAAGGGCAATAAGCAACTTGAGAGGTTGTGGAAGAAAATTTGCACCTCAGCAACTTTAGCCTTCAGGGCTCTGAATTACCAGATCTGCATGGTTCAACTGTCCAAGATAGTATCTTTTCTGCTAGACTCAGATAATAAAGCCTTGGCATATTCCCTTATTGCTGCATCCTCTCAGGTGGCCTGAAACTCTTATCAAATGCAGCTACAATGCAGTTGAGGCTACCTCCTGAGCTGCAGCTTCATTCTCAGCATTTGCCTGGTTGAGCCTTCAACCCCTCTCTGAGGAAATCAAGGTGAAGCTCATGGATGCTCCCCTTGACAACTCTGTCTTATCTGGTAAACCATCTGCTGAACTTTTCAAGTCCCTGCAGGAAAAGAGCAAGGTGTTAAAAGACTTCAAACATATTTTGGTCTCTCCAGTTCTTAAATTTCACAGGAACTGTCCTGGGAAATGGGTCTTTGGCCGCAGGTAAACCTGGACCCCCCCCCCCCCAAACCCTCCAAGGGAAGCAAGAAACCGCATCACTTTTCAGCATCCTCAGTTCCTTCACATGTGGCTAAGCAGCCCTTTCCTGATAGAACAGGCTGTTCCTCCTGACTTCTCAGGACTGTCTTGCAACACCCCCCTCTGCCTATGCCTGTCCCTATCCCTTCCTGCCTGGAAATCCATAACTCAAGACACCTGGGTCCTGCGCATCATCAAACACAGATACTTTATGGTTTGGCACACTTTGCCTCCATTCAGGGGTATCACTCAACCTCTACCAGACCAGAAACTTCATTTTCCACAGATATTGGAAAACCTGCTAGAACAGGGTACACTGCAACATGTGCCCACCCCCCCCCCCCCCTCCAAAAAGGAGCAGGCTTTTATTCTTGCATGTTTCTGGCTCCTAGAAAGGAAGAGCCATGGAGACCCATCCTAGACCTATCTTTTCTCAGCACTGTTTTAAAGGTACCTTCCTTCAAATGCTAACTCTTCAGAACCTGTTCGCTCTGATCCTCCTACACTCCTTTCTGGTGTCTATAGACATCAAGGATGCCTACTTAAATATTCCCATTCATCCCAAATTCAGGAAATTTCTAAGTTTCTCTGAGAGACCCTTGCACTTTCAATTCTCTGCCTTGTCGTTTGGTCTTTCTAGAACCCCAAGAGTCTTCACAAAATGATTAGCTCCAGTGGTCGCTTTCTGCAGACTCCAAGGTATTCAGATATTCCCTTACCTGGACAATCTCCTTTTCCAGGCCAACACCCCAGAGGAACTGGGGAGAAACCTCCACTCAGCCATGGCTATCCTGCAGTGCCTAGGATTCACCATCAACTTAAACAAATATACTCTCATTCCATCTCAAGATCATACCTTTCTATGGTGCAGATTCCAAACAGACAAAATAATAGTATCTCTCACCCCAAAAGGCTCAGGAGGCTCTGTCAAACCTCTGAGACCCTTCCCCTAAATTATTTGTCAGCAAGACAGTTTCTCAGAATCCTAGGACTGATGGCCTCCACCATCTCTATGCTGCCCCTGTCTAGGTTCCACATGAAGAAATTCCAGTGGTTCTTGAAATCTGTGTGGACTCAACATGTGCCCCCCCTGGAATTTCCAACCCACTACTACCTTCTCTCAAGGAGCGCCAGTGGTGGATACAGCAACCTTCCATAAATCAGGACTCTCTATTCACCCATTGCCTCCAACTCAGGACCTCTACACATACTTCGGATACAAGTTAGTGAGCAGCTCTGGGCCCACGTACGGGTTAAGGAGAATGGGCACTCTCTCTCAGGGAAAGAACCACATAAATGTAAAGGAGATGAAGGTACTCATCCCAGCCTTTCACTCCTTCCAGCCTCTCCTGAGGTCAGAACGGCTGTGAATCTACACAGACCATATGTTCTGTGGTATGTTAAAAAACACGGGGGACAAGATCCCTATGTGCTGTGCAGATTAGCCATACAAGTTTGGGAACTAGCACACGATTCCCCACCAGAAGACATTACATTTCGGGGAAACAATTACCAAAATGAGGGAGCATTTCAAGTGGGATTCCACCCAAATGACAGAGGTTCAAAAAAGATGTAAGCTTTTCCAGATGGAATCCCCTTTCTCCTTCAGTCATCCCTGCATACTTGGATGCCTTTGCCTCATCATCCAAAGCTCCTGATTTTCAGCCACCTGTACCAGAGAGACCAGACAAGTTCTGTAAAGTATCTGACAACTGTAAATTCCTCATTAAGCCCCCCTCGGCAGACCATGCTGTAATTGCTGTCGCACCAGATAAGCAATCCAGATAGATCCCCTCTTCTTTGCTTCCATCAGATAAAGACAGCAAAATGATGGACAGGTTAGGGAATAAAGTTTTACACATCTTCTACCCTGGCCTTCAGAGCCATCAACTACCAAACTCCTATGGTGAAAGATGCTCTGGTTCTTATTTTCCAGGCCTTAGACCAACTTAATGCTGCTCCAGATTCTTCCAGTAAAGCACAAGTTAATAGGCACTCCATAAATTGCTGCTATGATGCTACAGAAGCATCATCTAGATCGTCTGCCTCTGATTTTTGTTCTTCGGAGGTACACCTGGCTTAAGTTACAACCTCTGCCTGATGATTTTAAGAATAAAATCATGAATGCTCCACTTGATAATTTTCTTTTTGATAAACCGTCAGCAGACCATTTCAAGACACTGCAAGAGAAAAGCAAAGAGTTGCAGGACCTCAAGCATCTCTTTGTATCACCAGTGCCAAAATTTCATAGAAACTACCCTGCCAAACCCAGTTTCATCAGGAAGGCCTCCGCACCACCCTCTTCAAAGCAAAGAAAAATGTACCAGGAAACCATCTTCTGCCAGGGAAACCTTCCTGCAATCTACTCCTAGACAGCCCTTTCCTGACAGGCCCAACAATGCTGACTGTCAGACACACACCAACCATCTTCCCCTTTCTGCCCGCTTCTCTCACTCCCCGTGGCAACACATCACATCAGACAATTGGGACTTGTCAGTAGTGGAAAAAGGGTATTTCATGACTTGGAAAGAAAATCCCATTCCAAAATGAATCCTACATTCCCCAAAGAACCAAACTCACCTCATCTCCACAGGTTATTCAAGATCTGGTCTGTCAGGACACAATTCAAAAGGTCCCACATGGACGGGCAGGCCTAGGATTTTATTCCAGACTCTTCTTAGCCCCAAGAAAGGATGGACCATGGAGACCCATCCTGGACCTATCCCTACTAAACCCCTTTCTCCATGTTCCCATCTTTCGCATGCTCTCCCTTCAAACTCTTCTTCCACTTTTGACCCCCAGTTCATATCTGGCCAATTTATACCTGACGGATGCATACCTTTACATCCCCTTTCACTCATCTTACCACAAATACTTGCGTTTTGCTGTGCAGTCCTTGCATTATCAGTTTTACTGCCTTGCCTTTTGGTTTGTCCACAGCACCAAGGGTATTCACAAAATGCCTAGCTCCAGTGGCAGCCTTGGCATTCAGATCTACCCTTACCCGGACGATCTCCTTATCCAAGCAGATCATCCATATGCCCACCAAAGGCAATTACTATTCACCATTTCCCTCCTAGAAAACTGTAGGAGGGAAATGGTGAATAGTAATTGCCTTTGGTGGCCATAGGCAAAGGCAATTACTATTCACCATTTCCCTCCTAGAAAACTGTAGGCTTAATCCTCAACCAGCAGAAGTCCTCCCTGACCCCTTAATAAGATAAGGTGTTCCTGGGGTGCAGAATAATGACATATCTGATGAAGGTCTTCCTCCCCCCCCAGAAAAGGTCACATTTTTAACCTCATACTTCAAGGACATACTCCTAGCCAGCAGCATTTCGGCCAGGGAGTTTCTACTCCTCTTTGGCTTAATGGCAGCCACACTTCCATTACTGCTCCTAGCCAGACTAAACATGAGAAAGTTTCAATTGTACCTGAAGAATATTTGGTCCCAACACACCCATCCGTTAGAATTTCAGATTACCTTCCTTCCATGTCTCAAGAAATAGATTTGTTGGATCCAGCAAGTTGACCTGAACCCAGGATTGCCTCTACAACTTCTCCCTGTGGATCAACAGATGTACACAGATGCATCAGGTCTGGAGTGGGGAGCAACTATGAATGGTCTGAAGGTTGAGACATTGGGAATACCATCAAAGGAAAAAACACATAAATGTAAGGGGAAATGACTGCCCTTATCCTAGCCCTAAAGACATTTCTTCCCTTCATTCACCCAGGACCTCTAAAGATTTTCACAGACAACAACACAGTCCTGTGGTACATCAGCAAACAAGGGGGAACAAAATCCTGCCTACTTTGCAGGCTGGCTATCCAAGCTTGGGAAATGGCCACCATGTCCAAGGTAACGCTGCAGGCAGTTTACATTCCATCACAAAACAGTTGTTCAGGCAGATGCTCTCAGCAGGTCAATATCTTTACCACGAATGGATGCTGCACAGGGATGTGTATCTAGATATAGTCACCGGTGGGGTATACCTCAAATAGACCTGTTTGGCTCTCCTCAGAACAGGCAACTGCATCTATTCTGCACAAGGACTCCCTCTCCTCAGGCATGGAGGGAGGATGCATTCTCAATTTCCTGGAAAGGGATGTTTCTTTATGCATCCCCCACCCTTCCATCTGATACAGAAAGCCAAGCTGGAGATTCAATAGGACAATCTCAAAATTTTGCTGGTGACTCCCTTTTGGCCAAGGCAGCATTGGTTCCCCCTTCTTTTTTCACTAGCCTAGGGCAGTCACCACAAGTTACCTCACAAAGTGGACCTCATCACACAACTGAAGGGATCTCTTATCCAACCACACCTACAAACCCTCAAACTGACATGCTTTCTGTCCTGCAGGAGGCCAGGAAACCCACTACTAGGAGATCCTACCTTTCCAAATGGAAAAGATTCACTAATTGGTGTCTCCACAAACTAGATCCCTTTCAGGTAGATGTACCTCTAGTTTTGTCTTACTTATGTGAACTTCTGGAGAACAAACTTTCACATTCCTCAGTGAAAGTCTGTTTTTCAGCTATCTCCATGTGCCTGCGTCTCAATCTGCCTTTGCTATCCAGATTAGACGTAAAGTTTTTTAAGGGTGTGATCCATATCAGGCCACCAAGAAATCCCATTTCCCCTCCTTGGGACCTGAATTACATTCTAGAAAAACTCACCACTGCACCTTTTGAGCCAGCCGCGTCAGCCTCCCAGAAGATGTGCACTTAGAAAACAATGCTTTTACTAGCCCTGACTTCGGCTAGGAGGGTTT